>NW_027601600.1:0-105782 GCF_053455715.1 Rhinoraja longicauda
AAATACCCGACGTTGTTAAAGATCCATTGGGAATCATTCATATCAGTCCCAATCCCTGTGATCTGATAATAGACGACGTTTACAACCACCGTCATCCACAGGAGGATGAAGCTGCCGGAGATGGTGAAGAGTAAAACCACAGACCTCCTCCTGCTCTCCATCTCCGGGTCACTGCGCTTCTCCCCCTTGCTCTGACCCCTCAGCCCCTGACGGACCCGACTGGCCACTAAAATGTGCCGGACTGTCAGAGCGTTGAGCAGCAGGATCACAGCGAAAGGGAGGAGCGGAGTTAAAACCGTGTCGATCCAGTCAAATGCCACCCACCCGGGGTCAGTGTAATAACTGGCCACCGTGCCACAGCCCCACGGGACATTGTCGATGATTGTCCAGGGTTCCCGTGTGAAGTAGCGGGGAACGTTTTTCAGACACAGCAGAACGCCGGCTGTTGCGAGAACCGCAGCCGCAGTTTTCCCGGTGCAATATTTTGTTTTCAGCTTCTGGCAACAAATGGCGACAAAGCGATCAAAGGTGAAAGTGACGGTGAACCAGACAGAACAGTCTGTAGCTGCAGACCTCAGTACAAGGTTAACACGGCACACAGGGGTGATGGACAGGAAACTCCAATAAAAGTAATGGTATCGGATCCGATACAAAATGACCTCGATGATCAGGGTGAGTAGATCGGCCGCTGCCATGGCCACCAGGTAGCGAGTGGTGCAGGTGGAGAGGCCGCACTTTCCCCGGGACAGGATCACAATCGCCACTAAATTCACTGCGAAAAGAAAAGGGAAGCGGACACTGGGCATTACTGAACACGGTCTCCGGGGCTGAACACCGGCTCCACTTTCAGCTGAAGATCAGGAGTGTTGGAGTCGGTGCGCGGCTGCAGGTTTAACAATGTCAGACCCGGCTCCGACTTTGCCCGACCTGCCCGCTTCAGGGGAGAGGAGATAAGGCGACGGGCGGGGTAAAGGGAGGGGAGGGAACGAGCAGAAAGCCCGCTACAACAGGCGGAATGGTCCTGTCTACAGTTAACCCCGCTCACAGTCTCTGATGGGGCCGGTTTCACAGACTTAACCGTGACCGGCCGCGTTTAACCAGGGCTCTGGGAACTCGGCATCTGATGGGGACGAGGAGGGTTCCAGAGGGAAGGCAGGGACAACTTAGGATCCGGCAGCAGAGTGGCTCCGTTAATGGATTCATTCCACAGTGAGTTCAGTTCGGTAACAACACACGCCGGTAGATCCGCGGCCACCGGTTCAGGAGATCGATCCAATTATTGACCAACAGGCAGGTTGAATCCGACGGTGACAGACTCCACAGTGAGACGTGTCCACAGCAGCGTGTGTTCACTCTGATCATTAACTCAGACACAGTGAACTTCACAATGTAAACCCCTTCCCAGTCACACCGTCCCGGAGAGCTGCCTGTCCCGAGCACTGGGACAACTCTGGGCAAGGTCCCACTGAAGGCAAGAACAACATTCTAGTGGGTCCCGGCAGTGGGAGAAAGAGAGGGTTAGTTTTGGCTGTCTGAAAGTAAGAAAATCAAGGCGTTAATTCAAAGATATTTCACTGAGAGGATATACTTGATATACTTCACATATTCTTGTACAACGACCATCAGTTGGGAATATTGTAACACGATCAGAATCAGGTCAACACCGGTTAACAGACAGAGTTATAAAACTAGAATTGTTCTGCTCACTTACCAGGGACTCCAACGGCAGCAATGATCACGTACAAGATTTTCTCCACGGCTAAATATTCGTACAGCTTTTCACTGTGCATGTTCTCTGCCCAGCGACGTGTCCCCGTGAGCTACCGGTAATCTCTCGGAATGAAATGCCGGGGCAGAACATTCCTGGAGATTTTATACCATTTTCCGTACCACCGGGACCGTAAAGTTTTAGCAGAGTTTAAAAATAGAAATTTTGAAATGATTCGCAAACAGATGACATCAGCCAAGTGAAATCCCTGCTGAGACAGGTCGTGATTTATTCAGGGAATTGATTGAGAAACTCCAAAGAGTGGGAATTGTGGCGATACTGGGGGATGGAAATTGGGAGCGGCATTGTTCCAGCAAAGGGGATATTGTTTCAAACTCCATCAGGTTCAACTCTCCGCCTCGTGTTGTTTGTCTGATTTCCTTCAATCCGCTTCACTCAGTAAGGCAATCCCAAATTCCAGGGACACTCTCAGGGCTTCTGGTGCCCAGTTTGAAGGTGGACTGGGCGACATTTGTCCACAGGTTGAGGAATTAGATCAACAGATCAAGAGAGTGGTGAAGGTGTGGAATTCTCTGCCTCAGAAGGCAGTGGAGGCCAGTTCGTTGGATGGTTTCAAGAGAGAGCTGGATAGAGCTCTTAAGGATAGCGGAGTGAGGGGGTATGGGGAGAAGACAGGAACGGGGGTACTGATTGAGAGTGATCAGCCATGATCGCATTGAATGGCGGTGCTGGCTCGAAGGGCTGAATGGCCTACTCCTGCACCTATTGTCTATTGTCTATTGTCTAACAGATCACACGCACTTTAGTGGCCCCTCCACTCTGTTTCACCACTCAATATGATCGCGGCTTAACTGACTGCAAACCCACCCCACACTCCCGGCGAGGCCGGTAACCAATCACTCCTTGCTCGCCTGCAGTGGGGCTGATTTTGCGGCGGGACAATAACATTCTCTGCCTTCGTCACCTCTGAGGAGGAACGACCCAAAGACTCTCGACACTCAGAGAACAGAAACATTGTGGCTTCAGAATTGTCCGAAACCCAAATAAAACAGCGAATGATGCGGCTCATCTGCCTCCTCCCTTTCTCTCTCTCCCTCCTCCCTTTCTCTCTCCCTCCTCCCTATCTCTCTCCCTCCATCCTTACTGCTGTCGCTCTCCCTGAACTATCACTCTCTCCTACCATCTCTATTCTTCCTCTCGGCTCCGCCATCTCCTTGTCAACCGCTCTCTCCTAACCCACCCCCTCCTTATCGCTCCCATTGCATTTATCCCTCCGTTTATTTCTATCTATCTGACCCTTCCATCGCTCCGTTTTGCCAACCCACGCGATCTGAACTCCGCTCTCTTTTCATGTTCCCACTCTCCCTTTGTTACTTAACTCTCCCTCCATCTCTTCTTTCGTCTTCTCCGCTATCTCTTCCTTCATCACTGTACTCCCTATCTGTCTCTCTCTTTTCCCCAACACTCCTCCTGCTCGCCCTCACCTCCCTCTCCAAGGCCTTTCTTGCGAAGTGCGGTTATAAACGGCTAGCCACCATGGAATGTCTCTCTACCCCGTTCCCTCACACTTCAATAGCCCTTCCAGGTGAGGCTGCTGTTCACATGCACCTCATCTAACCCCTTCTATTGCACGCGGTGTTCCAGATATGGTTTCCATTGCATCGGCGTGGTCAAGTGGAGACTCGGCGACCGTTCGGCCCAACACTTACCGTCGTTCCGTCAAGGCCTCCAGGATCTTCCCGTTGTAACTCGTCTTCCCACACTGACCTTTCTGTCCTTTGCTTCATCTATTGCCAGACTGAAGCGACATGCAAACTGAAAGAACGCCACTTCATATTCCGCCCTTGGTGCCATGCAACAATAGACTATAGACAATAGGTGCAGGAGGAGGCCATTCTGCCCTTCGAGCCTGTACGCACCGCCATTCAATGTGATCATGGCTGATCATTCTCAATTACTACCCCATTCCTGCCTTCTCCCCATACCCCCTGACTCCGCTATCATTAAGAGCTCTATCTAGCTCTCTCTTGAGTGCATTCAGAGAATTGGCCACCACTGCCTACTGAGGCAGAGAATTCCTAATGGTATGAACTTTGAATTATCCAATGTTAGGTAACATAGTGCAAATTCCCACTTCCCCCTCGCTCTTCCTCGTGCTTCATCCGGACTCGCACCAATACATCCCCTCCACCACATCTTCAACCGATATTACTTCCTCTTTCTCTATAATTCCATCCTGCTCAACCCTTACCTCGCACCTGACAATGAAAACGGTATTCATCCGCTCATCGTTCAACTCGCTTTGTCCTGCTGTTCCCCCGTCCCACCACAATCAGTCTGAAGAAAGGTCCCGAACCGAAACTTCACCCATCCATGTCCTTAGCAGGGTTAGCCAGTTCGGCGTGCCCTCTACAACTCTCACCAACGTCTACAGATGCACCATAGAAAGTATTTTATCAAGATGCAGCACAGCTTGGTTTAGGAACAGCTCCATACAAGAACGCAAGAAATTGCTGCGAATTGTCCAGACCATCACACAAAGCAACCTCCCATATATTAACTCAGTTTATAAACCACGCCACCTCGGCAAGGCCAGCAGCATAATCAAGGACAAGTCGCACCATTGCCACTCCTGCTTCTCCTCTGTCCCATCAGGCAAAATGTATAGAAGTGTGAAAATGCACACCTCCAGTTTCAGGGTCAGCGTCTTCCCAGCTGTTATCAGGCAACGGAATCATCCCACCACAACGAGAAAGCAGTGCTGAACTACTATCTACCTCTTTGTTGACCCTCGGACTATCCTCAATCGGATTTTGCAGGCTTTACTTTGCACTGAACGTTATCCCCTTATCATGTATCTATACTCTGTAAATGGCTCGGCTGTAATGATGTATTTTGTTTCCACTGACTGGGTAGCACGCAACAAAAGCTTTTCACGGTACCTCGGTACACGTGACAATAAACTGCACTGAACTGACATACTCAACTAGATTTCTCCAGAGGTGCAGCCTGACTCGCATTGGATATTGATTGTGTGTGACAGTGCGAGTGTGCGAGTCCGTGCAAGAGTGTGTTAGCACGTGAGTGCGAGTGTGAATGTGTGAGATTGTGCAAATGAGTCGGTGTGTGTGTGTGTGTGTATGCGTTAGTGTATGCGGTTGCAGGAATTTCAATGATTCAATGATACTTTATTTTCACGTACCCAGGTAGAGTGAAATGATTTGTTTTGCAGACAACCCGGTAACATCATGTCGCAGACCTCACCTAGGCAGTACAAAAGTGTCGCCCCATTTTGACGCCGACAAAGTTACAAACGCTCCCTGCCGCCGCACGGCGGGTCGCCCCTTCGTTCTCGGCGGCCTTCCTCGCTCTCCGACGGTCCACCTCGCTCTCTGCGGTTCCTCGCGGCTCCCACCTCGCTCCCGAGGCACGGTTCCCATCGCCATCCGCGGTGGGCGAGCCGGACCGATCGGGCCGACTGAAGGGATTGGCCCCGTCACCGGGAACACTCCCGGCCACGCTGCGCTGCGCTGCTCGACGCGAACATCCAAGGATACACTCAATCCCAAAATGTGCACGTTTGCATGCGGGTCTGCGTGTGAGAGAGCGGTAGAGTATGTAAGAGTGCCGATATTTGTGTGTGTGTGTGTGTCTGTTTGTGCGTGTGCGTGTGAGTGCATCACTGTGGTGTAGTACTGATGGAATAACATATTGTATGGTAGTACTGATGGAGTGACATGCTCCAGTGTTGTACTGATGGAGCGTAACACTGTGGAGTAGTACTGGTTTAATGACGTACTGTGGGGGTGTATTGATGGAATGACACAATGTGGAGTAACACGGATGTAATAGCACATTCTGTTGGAGTGACGCAGTAATACTGATGGACTGACACGCTGTGTGGTAGTACTGTTGCGATCAAAAACTGTGGTGAAATAGTGATGGTGTTACACGCTATGGAGTTGCAACGATGGGTTAGAACACCGTGGGGTAATGCGGATGGAATGGCAGATTTGAGGTAGTCCTGATGGTGTGAAACACTTTGGGGAGTACTGATGGAAGACAAAACTGCGGAGAGTACTGATGGAATGACACGTTCTAGGGTTGCACTGGAGCGACATGATGTGGGGCAGTACCGATGTAGTGTAACAATATGGAGTTGTATTGATGCAGTGAGACACTGTGTGGTTTCACCGACGGAGTGACACACTGAGCGGTAGTACTATGGTGATGACAAACTGTGGTGTAGTACTAATGCTGTGACACACTGTTTGGTAATACTGATGGAATGACACAATTTGTGGCACTTACGGCAAGGCGATCACTGCATTTAACATTGCAGCAGCCTGAAAAGTCATCCTAATGCGATGCATTTGTTGCATTTAACATTTGAGAGGTTTTGCAAAATTATTGCAATTAATTTAATGCATATAACATCCATTGGGGGTCGCAAGATGACTTTAATGCAAGGCCATCACTGCATTTAACATTGCAGTAGCCTGCAAAGTTATCCTAATACGATGCATTAGTCACGTTTAACATTTGAGAGGTGTTGCAGGATTATTATTGCATTTCACATCGCAGGGTGTTGCAATATTTCTTTAATGCAAGGCGATCACTGCATTTAACATTGCAGCAGCCTGAAAAGTCATCCTAATGCGATGCATTTGTTGCATTTAACATTTGAGAGGTTTTGCAAAATTATTGCAATTAATTTAATGCATATAACATCCATTGGGGGTCGCTAGATGACTTTAATGCAAGGCCATCACTGCATTTAACATTGCAGTAGCCTGCAAAGTTATCCTAATACGATGCATTAGTCACGTTTAACATTTGAGAGGTTTTGCAGGATTATTATTGCATTTCACATCGCAGGGTGTTGCAATATTTCTTTAATGCAAGGCGATCACTGCATTTAACATTGCAGCAGCCTGAAAAGTCATCCTAATGCGATGCCGGGGGTAGTAAATACAATAATAATACTATAGTAATAATAATTTATATTATTAATAATAAGAATAAATCAAAGATTGATTGATTGATCGATCGGTGGGTGGGTGGGTGGATGGATGTCAGGAATTTGAGAGATTTTGCATGATTATTACAATGATTTTAATGCGTTTAATACCCCAGAACAGCTGCAATTTTGCTTTAATGCAAGGCCTGCGCTGCATTTAACATTGCAGGAGCCTAATTGCATTTAACATTTGAGAGGATTTGCAAAATTATTGCAATTAATTTTATTGCATTTAACATCCCAGGGGGTTGCAATATTGCTTTACTGCAACGCCAGCGCTGCATTTAACAATGCAGCAGCCTGCAAAGTTATCCTAATACGATGCATTAGTCGCATTTAACATTTGAGAGGTTTTGCAGGATTATTATTATTGCATTTCACATCGCAGGGTGTTGCAATATTTCTTTAATGCAAGGCGATCACTGCATTTAACATTGCAGCAGCCTGAAAAGTCATCCTAATGCGATGCATTTGTTGCATTTAACATTTGAGAGGTTTTGCAAAATTATTGCAATTAATTTAATGCATTTAACACCCACTGTGGGTCGCTAGATGACTTTAATGCAAGGCCATCACTGCATTTAACATTGCAGCAGCCTGCAAAGATATCCTAATATGATGCATTAGTCCCGTTTAACATTTGAGAGGTTTTGCAGGATTATTATTGCATTTCACATCGCAGGGTGTTGCAATATTTCTTTAATGCAAGGCGATCACTGCATTTAACATTGCAGCAGCCTGAAAAGTCATCCTAATGCGATGCATTTGTTGCATTTAACATTTGAGAGGTTTTGCAAAATTATTGCAATTAATTTAATGCATATAACATCCATTGGGGGTCGCTAGATGACTTTAATGCAAGGCCATCACTGCATTTAACATTGCAGTAGCCTGCAAAGTTATCCTAATACGATGCATTAGTCACGTTTAACATTTGAGAGGTTTTGCAGGATTATTATTGCATTTCACATCGCAGGGTGTTGCAATATTTCTTTAATGCAAGGCGATCACTGCATTTAACATTGCAGCAGCCTGAAAAGTCATCCTAATGCGATGCCGGGGGTAGTAAATACAATAATAATACTATAGTAATAATAATTTATATTATTAATAATAAGAATAAATCAAAGATTGATTGATTGATCGATCGGTGGGTGGGTGGGTGGATGGATGTCAGGAATTTGAGAGATTTTGCATGATTATTACAATGATTTTAATGCGTTTAATACCCCAGAACAGCTGCAATTTTGCTTTAATGCAAGGCCTGCGCTGCATTTAACATTGCAGGAGCCTAATTGCATTTAACATTTGAGAGGATTTGCAAAATTATTGCAATTAATTTTATTGCATTTAACATCCCAGGGGGTTGCAATATTGCTTTAATGCAACGCCAGCGCTGCATTTAACAATGCAGCAGCCTGCAAAGTTATCCTAATACGATGCATTAGTCGCATTTAACATTTGAGAGGTTTTGCAGGATTATTATTATTGCATTTCACATCGCAGGGTGTTGCAATATTTCTTTAATGCAAGGCGATCACTGCATTTAACATTGCAGCAGCCTGAAAAGTCATCCTAATGCGATGCATTTGTTGCATTTAACATTTGAGAGGTTTTGCAAAATTATTGCAATTAATTTAATGCATTTAACACCCACTGTGGGTCGCTAGATGACTTTAATGCAAGGCCATCACTGCATTTAACATTGCAGCAGCCTGCAAAGTTATCCTAATACGATGCATTAGTCCCGTTTATCATTTGAGAGGTTTTGCAGGATTATTATTGCATTTCACATCGCAGGGTGTTGCAATATTTCTTTAATGCAAGGCGATCACTGCATTTAACATTGCAGCAGCCTGAAAAGTCATCCTAATGCGATGCATTTGTTGCATTTAACATTTGAGAGGTTTTGCAAAATTATTGCAATTAATTTAATGCATATAACATCCATTGGGGGTCGCTAGATGACTTTAATGCAAGGCCATCACTGCATTTAACATTGCAGTAGCCTGCAAAGTTATCCTAATACGATGCATTAGTCACGTTTAACATTTGAGAGGTTTTGCAGGATTATTATTGCATTTCACATCGCAGGGTGTTGCAATATTTCTTTAATGCAAGGCGATCACTGCATTTAACATTGCAGCAGCCTGAAAAGTCATCCTAATGCGATGCCGGGGGTAGTAAATATAATAATAATACTATAGTAATAATAATTTATATTATTAATAATAAGAATAAATCAAAGATTGATTGGTTGATCGATCGGTGGGTGGGTGGGTGGATGGATGTCAGGAATTTGAGAGATTTTGCATGATTATTACAATGATTTTAATGCGTTTAATACCCCAGAACAGCTGCAATTTTGCTTTAATGCAAGGCCTGCGCTGCATTTAACATTGCAGGAGCCTAATTGCATTTAACATTTGAGAGGATTTGCAAAATTATTGCAATTAATTTTATTGCATTTAACATCCCAGGGGGTTGCAATATTGCTTTAATGCAACGCCAGCGCTGCATTTAACAATGCAGCAGCCTGCAAAGTTATCCTAATACGATGCATTAGTCGCATTTAACATTTGAGAGGTTTTGCAGGATTATTATTATTGCATTTCACATCGCAGGGTGTTGCAATATTTCTTTAATGCAAGGCGATCACTGCATTTAACATTGCAGCAGCCTGAAAAGTCATCCTAATGCGATGCATTTGTTGCATTTAACATTTGAGAGGTTTTGCAAAATTATTGCAATTTATTTAATGCATATAACATCCATTGGGGGTCGCTAGATGACTTTAATGCAAGGCCATCACTGCATTTAACATTGCAGTAGCCTGCAAAGTTATCCTAATACGATGCATTAGTCACGTTTAACATTTGAGAGGTTTTGCAGGATTATTATTGCATTTCACATCGCAGGGTGTTGCAATATTTCTTTAATGCAAGGCGATCACTGCATTTAACATTGCAGCAGCCTGAAAAGTCATCCTAATGCGATGCCGGGGGTAGTAAATACAATAATAATACTATAGTAATAATAATTTATATTATTAATAATAAGAATAAATCAAAGATTGATTGGTTGATCGATCGGTGGGTGGGTGGGTGGATGGATGTCAGGAATTTGAGAGATTTTGCATGATTATTACAATGATTTTAATGCGTTTAATACCCCAGAACAGCTGCAATTTTGCTTTAATGCAAGGCCTGCGCTGCATTTAACATTGCAGGAGCCTAATTGCATTTAACATTTGAGAGGATTTGCAAAATTATTGCAATTAATTTTATTGCATTTAACATCCCAGGGGGTTGCAATATTGCTTTAATGCAACGCCAGCGCTGCATTTAACAATGCAGCAGCCTGCAAAGTTATCCTAATACGATGCATTAGTCGCATTTAACATTTGAGAGGTTTTGCAGGATTATTATTATTGCATTTCACATCGCAGGGTGTTGCAATATTTCTTTAATGCAAGGCGATCACTGCATTTAACATTGCAGCAGCCTGAAAAGTCATCCTAATGCGATGCATTTGTTGCATTTAACATTTGAGAGGTTTTGCAAAATTATTGCAATTAATTTAATGCATTTAACACCCACTGTGGGTCGCTAGATGACTTTAATGCAAGGCCATCACTGCATTTAACATTGCAGCAGCCTGCAAAGTTATCCTAATATGATGCATTAGTCCCGTTTAACATTTGAGAGGTTTTGCAGGATTATTATTGCATTTCACATCGCAGGGTGTTGCAATATTTCTTTAATGCAAGGCGATCACTGCATTTAACATTGCAGCAGCCTGAAAAGTCATCCTAATGCGATGCATTTGTTGCATTTAACATTTGAGAGGTTTTGCAAAATTATTGCAATTAATTTAATGCATATAACATCCATTGGGGGTCGCTAGATGACTTTAATGCAAGGCCATCACTGCATTTAACATTGCAGTAGCCTGCAAAGTTATCCTAATACGATGCATTAGTCACGTTTAACATTTGAGAGGTTTTGCAGGATTATTATTGCATTTCACATCGCAGGGTGTTGCAATATTTCTTTAATGCAAGGCGATCACTGCATTTAACATTGCAGCAGCCTGAAAAGTCATCCTAATGCGATGCCGGGGGTAGTAAATACAATAATAATACTATAGTAATAATAATTTATATTATTAATAATAAGAATAAATCAAAGATTGATTGATTGATCGATCGGTGGGTGGGTGGGTGGATGGATGTCAGGAATTTGAGAGATTTTGCATGATTATTACAATGATTTTAATGCGTTTAATACCCCAGAACAGCTGCAATTTTGCTTTAATGCAAGGCCTGCGCTGCATTTAACATTGCAGGAGCCTAATTGCATTTAACATTTGAGAGGATTTGCAAAATTATTGCAATTAATTTTATTGCATTTAACTTCCCAGGGGGTTGCAATATTGCTTTAATGCAACGCCAGCGCTGCATTTAACAATGCAGCAGCCTGCAAAGTTATCCTAATACGATGCATTAGTCGCATTTAACATTTGAGAGGTTTTGCAGGATTATTATTATTGCATTTCACATCGCAGGGTGTTGCAATATTTCTTTAATGCAAGGCGATCACTGCATTTAACATTGCAGCAGCCTGAAAAGTCATCCTAATGCGATGCCGGGGGTAGTAAATACAATAATAATACTATAGTAATAATAATTTATATTATTAATAATAAGAATAAATCAAAGATTGATTGATTGATCGATCGGTGGGTGGGTGGGTGGATGGATGTCAGGAATTTGAGAGATTTTGCATGATTATTACAATGATTTTAATGCGTTTAATACCCCAGAACAGCTGCAATTTTGCTTTAATGCAAGGCCTGCGCTGCATTTAACATTGCAGGAGCCTAATTGCATTTAACATTTGAGAGGATTTGCAAAATTATTGCAATTAATTTTATTGCATTTAACTTCCCAGGGGGTTGCAATATTGCTTTAATGCAACGCCAGCGCTGCATTTAACAATGCAGCAGCCTGCAAAGTTATCCTAATACGATGCATTAGTCGCATTTAACATTTGAGAGGTTTTGCAGGATTATTATTATTGCATTTCACATCGCAGGGTGTTGCAATATTTCTTTAATGCAAGGCGATCACTGCATTTAACATTGCAGCAGCCTGAAAAGTCATCCTAATGCGATGCATTTGTTGCATTTAACATTTGAGAGGTTTTGCAAAATTATTGCAATTAATTTAATGCATTTAACACCCACTGTGGGTCGCTAGATGACTTTAATGCAAGGCCATCACTGCATTTAACATTGCAGCAGCCTGCAAAGTTATCCTAATACGATGCATTAGTCCCGTTTAACATTTGAGAGGTTTTGCAGGATTATTATTGCATTTCACATCGCAGGGTGTTGCAATATTTCTTTAATGCAAGGCGATCACTGCATTTAACATTGCAGCAGCCTGAAAAGTCATCCTAATGCGATGCATTTGTTGCATTTAACATTTGAGAGGTTTTGCAAAATTATTGCAATTAATTTAATGCATATAACATCCATTGGGGGTCGCTAGATGACTTTAATGCAAGGCCATCACTGCATTTAACATTGCAGTAGCCTGCAAAGTTATCCTAATACGATGCATTAGTCACGTTTAACATTTGAGAGGTTTTGCAGGATTATTATTGCATTTCACATCGCAGGGTGTTGCAATATTTCTTTAATGCAAGGCGATCACTGCATTTAACATTGCAGCAGCCTGAAAAGTCATCCTAATGCGATGCCGGGGGTAGTAAATATAATAATAATACTATAGTAATAATAATTTATATTATTAATAATAAGAATAAATCAAAGATTGATTGGTTGATCGATCGGTGGGTGGGTGGGTGGATGGATGTCAGGAATTTGAGAGATTTTGCATGATTATTACAATGATTTTAATGCGTTTAATACCCCAGAACAGCTGCAATTTTGCTTTAATGCAAGGCCTGCGCTGCATTTAACATTGCAGGAGCCTAATTGCATTTAACATTTGAGAGGATTTGCAAAATTATTGCAATTAATTTTATTGCATTTAACATCCCAGGGGGTTGCAATATTGCTTTAATGCAACGCCAGCGCTGCATTTAACAATGCAGCAGCCTGCAAAGTTATCCTAATACGATGCATTAGTCGCATTTAACATTTGAGAGGTTTTGCAGGATTATTATTATTGCATTTCACATCGCAGGGTGTTGCAATATTTCTTTAATGCAAGGCGATCACTGCATTTAACATTGCAGCAGCCTGAAAAGTCATCCTAATGCGATGCATTTGTTGCATTTAACATTTGAGAGGTTTTGCAAAATTATTGCAATTAATTTAATGCATTTAACACCCACTGTGGGTCGCTAGATGACTTTAATGCAAGGCCATCACTGCATTTAACATTGCAGCAGCCTGCAAAGTTATCCTAATACGATGCATTAGTCCCGTTTAACATTTGAGAGGTTTTGCAGGATTATTATTGCATTTCACATCGCAGGGTGTTGCAATATTTCTTTAATGCAAGGCGATCACTGCATTTAACATTGCAGCAGCCTGAAAAGTCATCCTAATGCGATGCATTTGTTGCATTTAACATTTGAGAGGTTTTGCAAAATTATTGCAATTAATTTAATGCATATAACATCCATTGGGGGTCGCTAGATGACTTTAATGCAAGGCCATCACTGCATTTAACATTGCAGTAGCCTGCAAAGTTATCCTAATACGATGCATTAGTCACGTTTAACATTTGAGAGGTTTTGCAGGATTATTATTGCATTTCACATCGCAGGGTGTTGCAATATTTCTTTAATGCAAGGCGATCACTGCATTTAACATTGCAGCAGCCTGAAAAGTCATCCTAATGCGATGCCGGGGGTAGTAAATACAATAATAATACTATAGTAATAATAATTTATATTATTAATAATAAGAATAAATCAAAGATTGATTGGTTGATCGATCGGTGGGTGGGTGGGTGGATGGATGTCAGGAATTTGAGAGATTTTGCATGATTATTACAATGATTTTAATGCGTTTAATACCCCAGAACAGCTGCAATTTTGCTTTAATGCAAGGCCTGCGCTGCATTTAACATTGCAGGAGCCTAATTGCATTTAACATTTGAGAGGATTTGCAAAATTATTGCAATTAATTTTATTGCATTTAACATCCCAGGGGGTTGCAATATTGCTTTAATGCAACGCCAGCGCTGCATTTAACAATGCAGCAGCCTGCAAAGTTATCCTAATACGATGCATTAGTCGCATTTAACATTTGAGAGGTTTTGCAGGATTATTATTATTGCATTTCACATCGCAGGGTGTTGCAATATTTCTTTAATGCAAGGCGATCACTGCATTTAACATTGCAGCAGCCTGAAAAGTCATCCTAATGCGATGCATTTGTTGCATTTAACATTTGAGAGGTTTTGCAAAATTATTGCAATTAATTTAATGCATTTAACACCCACTGTGGGTCGCTAGATGACTTTAATGCAAGGCCATCACTGCATTTAACATTGCAGCAGCCTGCAAAGTTATCCTAATACGATGCATTAGTCCCGTTTAACATTTGAGAGGTTTTGCAGGATTATTATTGCATTTCACATCGCAGGGTGTTGCAATATTTCTTTAATGCAAGGCGATCACTGCATTTAACATTGCAGCAGCCTGAAAAGTCATCCTAATGCGATGCATTTGTTGCATTTAACATTTGAGAGGTTTTGCAAAATTATTGCAATTAATTTAATGCATATAACATCCATTGGGGGTCGCTAGATGACTTTAATGCAAGGCCATCACTGCATTTAACATTGCAGTAGCCTGCAAAGTTATCCTAATACGATGCATTAGTCACGTTTAACATTTGAGAGGTTTTGCAGGATTATTATTGCATTTCACATCGCAGGGTGTTGCAATATTTCTTTAATGCAAGGCGATCACTGCATTTAACATTGCAGCAGCCTGAAAAGTCATCCTAATGCGATGCCGGGGGTAGTAAATACAATAATAATACTATAGTAATAATAATTTATATTATTAATAATAAGAATAAATCAAAGATTGATTGGTTGATCGATCGGTGGGTGGGTGGGTGGATGGATGTCAGGAATTTGAGAGATTTTGCATGATTATTACAATGATTTTAATGCGTTTAATACCCCAGAACAGCTGCAATTTTGCTTTAATGCAAGGCCTGCGCTGCATTTAACATTGCAGGAGCCTAATTGCATTTAACATTTGAGAGGATTTGCAAAATTATTGCAATTAATTTTATTGCATTTAACATCCCAGGGGGTTGCAATATTGCTTTAATGCAACGCCAGCGCTGCATTTAACAATGCAGCAGCCTGCAAAGTTATCCTAATACGATGCATTAGTCGCATTTAACATTTGAGAGGTTTTGCAGGATTATTATTATTGCATTTCACATCGCAGGGTGTTGCAATATTTCTTTAATGCAAGGCGATCACTGCATTTAACATTGCAGCAGCCTGAAAAGTCATCCTAATGCGATGCATTTGTTGCATTTAACATTTGAGAGGTTTTGCAAAATTATTGCAATTAATTTAATGCATTTAACACCCACTGTGGGTCGCAAGATGACTTTAATGCAAGGCCATCACTGCATTTAACATTGCAGCAGCCTGCAAAGTTATCCTAATACGATGCATTAGTCCCGTTTAACATTTGAGAGGTTTTGCAGGATTATTATTGCATTTCACATCGCAGGGTGTTGCAATATTTCTTTAATGCAAGGCGATCACTGCATTTAACATTGCAGCAGCCTGAAAAGTCATCCTAATGCGATGCCGGGGGTAGTAAATACAATAATAATACTATAGTAATAATAATTTATATTATTAATAATAAGAATAAATCAAAGATTGATTGATTGATCGATCGGTGGGTGGGTGGGTGGATGGATGTCAGGAATTTGAGAGATTTTGCATGATTATTACAATGATTTTAATGCGTTTAATACCCCAGAACAGCTGCAATTTTGCTTTAATGCAAGGCCTGCGCTGCATTTAACATTGCAGGAGCCTAATTGCATTTAACATTTGAGAGGATTTGCAAAATTATTGCAATTAATTTAATGCATTTAACACCCACTGTGGGTCGCTAGATGACTTTAATGCAAGGCCATCACTGCATTTAACATTGCAGCAGCCTGCAAAGTTATCCTAATACGATGCATTAGTCCCGTTTATCATTTGAGAGGTTTTGCAGGATTATTATTGCATTTCACATCGCAGGGTGTTGCAATATTTCTTTAATGCAAGGCGATCACTGCATTTAACATTGCAGCAGCCTGTAAAGTCATCCTAATGCGATGCATTTGTTGCATTTAACATTTCAGAGGCTTTGCAAAATTATTGCAATTAATTTAATGCATATAACATCCATTGGGGGTCGCTAGATGACTTTAATGCAAGGCCATCACTGCATTTAACATTGCAGTAGCCTGCAAAGTTATCCTAATACGATGCATTAGTCATGTTTAACATTTGAGAGGTTTTGCAGGATTATTATTGCATTTCACATCGCAGGGTGTTGCAATATTTCTTTAATGCAAGTTGATCACTGCATTTAACATTGCAGCAGCCTGAAAAGTCATCCTAATGCGATGCCGGGGGTAGTAAATACAATAATAATACTATAGTAATAATAATTTATATTATTAATAATAAGAATAAATCAAAGATTGATTGGTTGATCGATCGGTGGGTGGGTGGGTGGATGGATGTCAGGAATTTGAGAGACTTTGCATGATTATTACAATGATTTTAATGCATTTATACCCCAGAACAGCTGCAATTTTGCTTTAATGCAAGGCCTGCGCTGCATTTAACATTGCAGGAGCCTAATTGCATTTAACATTTGTGAGGATTTGCAAAATTATTGCAATTAATTTTATTGCATTTAACATCCCAGGGGTTGCAATATTGCTTTAATGCAACGCCAGCGCTGCATTTAACAATGCAGCAGCCTGCAGAGTTATCCTAATACGATGCATTAGTCGCATTTAACATTTGAGAGGTTTTGCAGGATTATTATTATTGCATTTCACATCGCAGGGTGTTGCAATATTTCTTTAATGCAAGGCGATCACTGCATTTAACATTGCAGCAGCCTGAAAAGTCATCCTAATGCGATGCATTTGTTGCATTTAACATTTGAGAGGTTTTGCAAAATTATTGCAATTAATTTAATGCATATAACATCCATTGGGGGTCGCTAGATGACTTTAATGCAAGGCCATCACTGCATTTAACATTGCAGTAGCCTGCAAAGTTATCCTAATACGATGCATTAGTCACGTTTAACATTTGAGAGGTTTTGCAGGATTATTATTGCATTTCACATCGCAGGGTGTTGCAATATTTCTTTAATGCAAGGCGATCACTGCATTTAACATTGCAGCAGCCTGAAAAGTCATCCTAATGCGATGCCGGGGGTAGTAAATACAATAATAATACTATAGTAATAATAATTTATATTATTAATAATAAGAATAAATCAAAGATTGATTGATTGATCGATCGGTGGGTGGGTGGGTGGATGGATGTCAGGAATTTGAGAGATTTTGCATGATTATTACAATGATTTTAATGCGTTTAATACCCCAGAACAGCTGCAATTTTGCTTTAATGCAAGGCCTGCGCTGCATTTAACATTGCAGGAGCCTAATTGCATTTAACATTTGAGAGGATTTGCAAAATTATTGCAATTAATTTTATTGCATTTAACATCCCAGGGGGTTGCAATATTGCTTTAATGCAACGCCAGCGCTGCATTTAACAATGCAGCAGCATGCAAAGTTATCCTAATACGATGCATTAGTCGCATTTAACATTTGAGAGGTTTTGCAGGATTATTATTATTGCATTTCACATCGCAGGGTGTTGCAATATTTTTTAATGCAAGGCGATCACTGCATTTAACATTGCAGCAGCCTGAAAAGTCATCCTAATGCGATGCATTTGTTGCATTTAACATTTGAGAGGTTTTGCAAAATTATTGCAATTAATTTAATGCATTTAACACCCACTGTGGGTCGCTAGATGACTTTAATGCAAGGCCATCACTGCATTTAACATTGCAGCAGCCTGCAAAGTTATCCTAATACGATGCATTAGTCCCGTTTAACATTTGAGAGGTTTTGCAGGATTATTATTGCATTTCACATCGCAGGGTGTTGCAATATTTCTTTAATGCAAGGCGATCACTGCATTTAACATTGCAGCAGCCTGAAAAGTCATCCTAATGCGATGCATTTGTTGCATTTAACATTTGAGAGGTTTTGCAAAATTATTGCAATTAATTTAATGCATATAACATCCATTGGGGGTCGCTAGATGACTTTAATGCAAGGCCATCACTGCATTTAACATTGCAGTAGCCTGCAAAGTTATCCTAATACGATGCATTAGTCACGTTTAACATTTGAGAGGTTTTGCAGGATTATTATTGCATTTCACATCGCAGGGTGTTGCAATATTTCTTTAATGCAAGGCGATCACTGCATTTAACATTGCAGCAGCCTGAAAAGTCATCCTAATGCGATGCCGGGGGTAGTAAATACAATAATAATACTATAGTAATAATAATTTATATTATTAATAATAAGAATAAATCAAAGATTGATTGATTGATCGATCGGTGGGTGGGTGGGTGGATGGATGTCAGGAATTTGAGAGATTTTGCATGATTATTACAATGATTTTAATGCGTTTAATACCCCAGAACAGCTGCAATTTTGCTTTAATGCAAGGCCTGCGCTGCATTTAACATTGCAGGAGCCTAATTGCATTTAACATTTGAGAGGATTTGCAAAATTATTGCAATTAATTTTATTGCATTTAACATCCCAGGGGGTTGCAATATTGCTTTAATGCAACGCCAGCGCTGCATTTAACAATGCAGCAGCCTGCAAAGTTATCCTAATACGATGCATTAGTCGCATTTAACATTTGAGAGGTTTTGCAGGATTATTATTATTATTGCATTTCACATCGCAGGGTGTTGCAATATTTCTTTAATGCAAGGCGATCACTGCATTTAACATTGCAGCAGCCTGAAAAGTCATCCTAATGCGATGCATTTGTTGCATTTAACATTTGAGAGGTTTTGCAAAATTATTGCAATTAATTTAATGCATTTAACACCCACTGTGGGTCGCTAGATGACTTTAATGCAAGGCCATCACTGCATTTAACATTGCAGCAGCCTGCAAAGTTATCCTAATACGATGCATTAGTCCCGTTTAACATTTGAGAGGTTTTGCAGGATTATTATTGCATTTCACATCGCAGGGTGTTGCAATATTTCTTTAATGCAAGGCGATCACTGCATTTAACATTGCAGCAGCCTGAAAAGTCATCCTAATGCGATGCATTTGTTGCATTTAACATTTGAGAGGTTTTGCAAAATTATTGCAATTAATTTAATGCATATAACATCCATTGGGGGTCGCTAGATGACTTTAATGCAAGGCCATCACTGCATTTAACATTGCAGTAGCCTGCAAAGTTATCCTAATACGATGCATTAGTCACGTTTAAC
The DNA here is from genome assembly GCF_053455715.1 of Rhinoraja longicauda. NCBI lineage: Eukaryota > Metazoa > Chordata > Chondrichthyes > Rajiformes > Arhynchobatidae > Rhinoraja > Rhinoraja longicauda. Next base: position 19,331 of record NW_027601600.1, read on the forward strand.
ATTTGAGAGGTTTTGCAGGATTATTATTGCATTTCACATCGCAGGGTGTTGCAATATTTCTTTAATGCAAGGCGATCACTGCATTTAACATTGCAGCAGCCTGAAAAGTCATCCTAATGCGATGCCGGGGGTAGTAAATACAATAATAATACTATAGTAATAATAATTTATATTATTAATAATAAGAATAAATCAAAGATTGATTGATTGATCGATCGGTTGGTGGGTGGGTGGATGGATGTCAGGAATTTGAGAGATTTTGCATGATTATTACAATGATTTTAATGCGTTTAATACCCCAGAACAGCTGCAATTTTGCTTTAATGCAAGGCCTGCGCTGCATTTAACATTGCAGGAGCCTAATTGCATTTAACATTTGAGAGGATTTGCAAAATTATTGCAATTAATTTTATTGCATTTAACATCCCAGGGGGTTGCAATATTGCTTTAATGCAACGCCAGCGCTGCATTTAACAATGCAGCAGCCTGCAAAGTTATCCTAATACGATGCATTAGTCGCATTTAACATTTGAGAGGTTTTGCAGGATTATTATTATTGCATTTCACATCGCAGGGTGTTGCAATATTTCTTTAATGCAAGGCGATCACTGCATTTAACATTGCAGCAGCCTGAAAAGTCATCCTAATGCGATGCATTTGTTGCATTTAACATTTGAGAGGTTTTGCAAAATTATTGCATTTAATTTAATGCATTTAACACCCACTGTGGGTCGCTAGATGACTTTAATGCAAGGCCATCACTGCATTTAACATTGCAGCAGCCTGCAAAGTTATCCTAATACGATGCATTAGTCCCGTTTAACATTTGAGAGGTTTTGCAGGATTATTATTGCATTTCACATCGCAGGGTGTTGCAATATTTCTTTAATGCAAGGCGATCACTGCATTTAACATTGCAGCAGCCTGAAAAGTCATCCTAATGCGATGCATTTGTTGCATTTAACATTTGAGAGGTTTTGCAAAATTATTGCAATTAATTTAATGCATATAACATCCATTGGGGGTCGCTCGATGACTTTAATGCAAGGCCATCACTGCATTTAACATTGCAGTAGCCTGAAAAGTTATCCTAATACGATGCATTAGTCACGTTTAACATTTGAGAGGTTTTGCAGGATTATTATTGCATTTCACATCGCAGGGTGTTGCAATATTTCTTTAATGCAAGGCGATCACTGCATTTAACATTGCAGCAGCCTGAAAAGTCATCCTAATGCGATGCCGGGGGTAGTAAATACAATAATAATACTATAGTAATAATAATTTATATTATTAATAATAAGAATAAATCAAAGATTGATTTATTGATCGATCGGTGGGTGGGTGGGTGGATGGATGTCAGGAATTTGAGAGATTTTGCATGATTATTACAATGATTTTAATGCGTTTAATACCCCAGAACAGCTGCAATTTTGCTTTAATGCAAGGCCTGCGCTGCATTTAACATTGCAGGAGCCTAATTGCATTTAACATTTGAGAGGATTTGCAAAATTATTGCAATTAATTTTATTGCATTTAACATCCCAGGGGTTGCAATATTGCTTTAATGCAATGCCAGAGCTGCATTTAACAATGCAGCAGCCTGCAAAGTTATCCTAATACGATGCATTAGTCGCATTTAACATTTGAGAGGTTTTGCAGGATTATTATTATTGCATTTCACATCGCAGGGTGTTGCAATATTTCTTTAATGCAAGGCGATCACTGCATTTAACATTGCAGCAGCCTGAAAAGTCATCCTAATGCGATGCATTTGTTGCATTTAACATTTGAGAGGTTTTGCAAAATTATTGCAATTAATTTAATGCATTTAACACCCACTGTGGGTCGCTAGATGACTTTAATGCAAGGCCATCACTGCATTTAACATTGCAGCAGCCTGCAAAGTTATCCTAATACGATGCATTAGTCCCGTTTAACATTTGAGAGGTTTTGCAGGATTATTATTGCATTTCACATCGCAGGGTGTTGCAATATTTCTTTAATGCAAGGCGATCACTGCATTTAACATTGCAGCAGCCTGAAAAGTCATCCTAATGCGATGCATTTGTTGCATTTAACATTTGAGAGGTTTTGCAAAATTATTGCAATTAATTTAATGCATATAACATCCATTGGGGGTCGCTAGATGACTTTAATGCAAGGCCATCACTGCATTTAACATTGCAGTAGCCTGCAAAGTTATCCTAATACGATGCATTAGTCACGTTTAACATTTGAGAGGTTTTGCAGGATTATTATTGCATTTCACATCGCAGGGTGTTGCAATATTTCTTTAATGCAAGGCGATCACTGCATTTAACATTGCAGCAGCCTGAAAAGTCATCCTAATGCGATGCCGGGGGTAGTAAATACAATAATAATACTATAGTAATAATAATTTATATTATTAATAATAAGAATAAATCAAAGATTGATTGATTGATCGATCGGTGGGTGGGTGGGTGGATGGATGTCAGGAATTTGAGAGATTTTGCATGATTATTACAATGATTTTAATGCGTTTAATACCCCAGAACAGCTGCAATTTTGCTTTAATGCAAGGCCTGCGCTGCATTTAACATTGCAGGAGCCTAATTGCATTTAACATTTGAGAGGATTTGCAAAATTATTGCAATTAATTTTATTGCATTTAACATCCCAGGGGTTGCAATATTGCTTTAATGCAACGCCAGCGCTGCATTTAACAATGCAGCAGCCTGCAAAGTTATCCTAATACGATGCATTAGTCGCATTTAACATTTGAGAGGTTTTGCAGGATTATTATTATTGCATTTCACATTGCAGGGTGTTGCAATATTTCTTTAATGCAAGGCGATCACTGCATTTAACATTGCAGCAGCCTGAAAAGTCATCCTAATGCGATGCATTTGTTGCATTTAACATTTGAGAGGTTTTGCAAAATTATTGCAATTAATTTAATGCATTTAACACCCACTGTGGGTCGCTAGATGACTTTAATGCAAGGCCATCACTGCATTTAACATTGCAGCAGCCTGCAAAGTTATCCTAATACGATGCATTAGTCCCGTTTAACATTTGAGAGGTTTTGCAGGATTATTATTGCATTTCACATCGCAGGGTGTTGCAATATTTCTTTAATGCAAGGCGATCACTGCATTTAACATTGCAGCAGCCTGAAAAGTCATCCTAATGCGATGCATTTGTTGCATTTAACATTTGAGAGGTTTTGCAAAATTATTGCAATTAATTTAATGCATATAACATCCATTGGGGGTCGCTAGATGACTTTAATGCAAGGCCATCACTGCATTTAACATTGCAGTAGCCTGCAAAGTTATCCTAATACGATGCATTAGTCACGTTTAACATTTGAGAGGTTTTGCAGGATTATTATTGCATTTCACATCGCAGGGTGTTGCAATATTTCTTTAATGCAAGGCGATCACTGCATTTAACATTGCAGCAGCCTGAAAAGTCATCCTAATGCGATGCCGGGGGTAGTAAATACAATAATAATACTATAGTAATAATAATTTATATTATTAATAATAAGAATAAATCAAAGATTGATTGATTGATTGATCGATCGGTGGGTGGGTGGGTGGATGGATGTCAGGAATTTGAGAGATTTTGCATGATTATTACAATGATTTTAATGCGTTTAATACCCCAGAACAGCTGCAATTTTGCTTTAATGCAAGGCCTGCGCTGCATTTAACATTGCAGGAGCCTAATTGCATTTAACATTTGAGAGGATTTGCAAAATTATTGCAATTAATTTTATTGCATTTAACATCCCAGGGGGATGCAATATTGCTTTAATGCAACGCCAGCGCTGCATTTAACAATGCAGCAGCCTGCAAAGTTATCCTAATACGATGCATTAGTCGCATTTAACATTTGAGAGGTTTTGCAGGATTATTATTATTGCATTTCACATCGCAGGGTGTTGCAATATTTCTTTAATGCAAGGCGATCACTGCATTTAACATTGCAGCAGCCTGAAAAGTCATCCTAATGCGATGCATTTGTTGCATTTAACATTTGAGAGGTTTTGCAAAATTATTGCAATTAATTTAATGCATTTAACACCCACTGTGGGTCGCTAGATGACTTTAATGCAAGGCCATCACTGCATTTAACATTGCAGCAGCCTGCAAAGTTATCCTAATACGATGCATTAGTCCCGTTTAACATTTGAGAGGTTTTGCAGGATTATTATTGCATTTCACATCGCAGGGTGTTGCAATATTTCTTTAATGCAAGGCGATCACTGCATTTAACATTGCAGCAGCCTGAAAAGTCATCCTAATGCGATGCATTTGTTGCATTTAACATTTGAGAGGTTTTGCAAAATTATTGCAATTAATTTAATGCATATAACATCCATTGGGGGTCGCTAGATGACTTTAATGCAAGGCCATCACTGCATTTAACGTTGCAGTAGCCTGCAAAGTTATCCTAATACGATGCATTAGTCACGTTTAACATTTGAGAGGTTTTGCAGGATTATTATTGCATTTCACATCGCAGGGTGTTGCAATATTTCTTTAATGCAAGGCGATCACTGCATTTAACATTGCAGCAGCCTGAAAAGTCATCCTAATGCGATGCCGGGGGTAGTAAATACAATAATAATACTATAGTAATAATAATTTATATTATTAATAATAAGAATAAATCAAAGATTGATTGATTGATCGATCGGTGGGTGGGTGGGTGGATGGATGTCAGGAATTTGAGAGATTTTGCATGATTATTACAATGATTTTAATGCGTTTAATACCCCAGAACAGCTGCAATTTTGCTTTAATGCAAGGCCTGCGCTGCATTTAACATTGCAGGAGCCTAATTGCATTTAACATTTGAGAGGATTTGCAAAATTATTGCAATTAATTTTATTGCATTTAACATCCCAGGGGGATGCAATATTGCTTTAATGCAACGCCAGCGCTGCATTTAACAATGCAGCAGCCTGCAAAGTTATCCTAATACGATGCATTAGTCGCATTTAACATTTGAGAGGTTTTGCAGGATTATTATTATTGCATTTCACATCGCAGGGTGTTGCAATATTTCTTTAATGCAAGGCGATCACTGCATTTAACATTGCAGCAGCCTGAAAAGTCATCCTAATGCGATGCATTTGTTGCATTTAACATTTGAGAGGTTTTGCAAAATTATTGCAATTAATTTAATGCATTTAACACCCACTGTGGGTCGCTAGATGACTTTAATGCAAGGCCATCACTGCATTTAACATTGCAGCAGCCTGCAAAGCTATCCTAATACGATGCATTAGTCCCGTTTAACATTTGAGAGGTTTTGCAGGATTATTATTGCATTTCACATCGCAGGGTGTTGCAATATTTCTTTAATGCAAGGCGATCACTGCATTTAACATTGCAGCAGCCTGAAAAGTCATCCTAATGCGATGCATTTGTTGCATTTAACATTTGAGAGGTTTTGCAAAATTATTGCAATTAATTTAATGCATATAACATCCATTGGGGGTCGCTAGATGACTTTAATGCAAGGCCATCACTGCATTTAACGTTGCAGTAGCCTGCAAAGTTATCCTAATACGATGCATTAGTCACGTTTAACATTTGAGAGGTTTTGCAGGATTATTATTGCATTTCACATCGCAGGGTGTTGCAATATTTCTTTAATGCAAGGCGATCACTGCATTTAACATTGCAGCAGCCTGAAAAGTCATCCTAATGCGATGCCGGGGGTAGTAAATACAATAATAATACTATAGTAATAATAATTTATATTATTAATAATAAGAATAAATCAAAGATTGATTGATTGATCGATCGGTGGGTGGGTGGGTGGATGGATGTCAGGAATTTGAGAGATTTTGCATGATTATTACAATGATTTTAATGCGTTTAATACCCCAGAACAGCTGCAATTTTGCTTTAATGCAAGGCCTGCGCTGCATTTAACATTGCAGGAGCCTAATTGCATTTAACATTTGAGAGGATTTGCAAAATTATTGCAATTAATTTTATTGCATTTAACATCCCAGGGGGATGCAATATTGCTTTAATGCAACGCCAGCGCTGCATTTAACAATGCAGCAGCCTGCAAAGTTATCCTAATACGATGCATTAGTCGCATTTAACATTTGAGAGGTTTTGCAGGATTATTATTATTGCATTTCACATCGCAGGGTGTTGCAATATTTCTTTAATGCAAGGCGATCACTGCATTTAACATTGCAGCAGCCTGAAAAGTCATCCTAATGCGATGCATTTGTTGCATTTAACATTTGAGAGGTTTTGCAAAATTATTGCAATTAATTTAATGCATTTAACACCCACTGTGGGTCGCTAGATGACTTTAATGCAAGGCCATTACTGCATTTAACATTGCAGCAGCCTGCAAAGTTATCCTAATACGATGCATTAGTCCCGTTTAACATTTGAGAGGTTTTGCAGGATTATTATTGCATTTCACATCGCAGGGTGTTGCAATATTTCTTTAATGCAAGGCGATCACTGCATTTAACATTGCAGCAGCCTTAAAAGTCATCCTAATGCGATGCATTTGTTGCATTTAACATTTGAGAGGTTTTGCAAAATTATTGCAATTAATTTAATGCATATAACATCCATGGGGGGTCGCTAGATGACTTTAATGCAAGGCCATCACTGCATTTAACATTGCAGTAGCCTGCAAAGTTATCCTAATACGATGCATTAGTCACGTTTAACATTTGAGAGGTTTTGCAGGATTATTATTGCATTTCACATCGCAGGGTGTTGCAATATTTCTTTAATGCAAGGCGATCACTGCATTTAACATTGCAGCAGCCTGAAAAGTCATCCTAATGCGATGCCGGGGATAGTAAATACAATAATAATACTATAGTAATAATAATTTATATTATTAATAATAAGAATAAATCAAAGATTGATTGATTGATCGATCGGTGGGTGGGTGGGTGGATGGATGTCAGGAATTTGAGAGATTTTGCATGATTATTACAATGATTTTAATGCGTTTAATACCCCAGAACAGCTGCAATTTTGCTTTAATGCAAGGCCTGCGCTGCATTTAACATTGCAGGAGCCTAATTGCATTTAACATTTGAGAGGATTTGCAAAATTATTGCAATTAATTTTATTGCATTTAACATCCCAGGGGGATGCAATATTGCTTTAATGCAACGCCAGCGCTGCATTTAACAATGCAGCAGCCTGCAAAGTTATCCTAATACGATGCATTAGTCGCATTTAACATTTGAGAGGTTTTGCAGGATTATTATTATTGCATTTCACATCGCAGGGTGTTGCAATATTTCTTTAATGCAAGGCGATCACTGCATTTAACATTGCAGCAGCCTGAAAAGTCATCCTAATGCGATGCATTTGTTGCATTTAACATTTGAGAGGTTTTGCAAAATTATTGCAATTAATTTAATGCATTTAACACCCACTGTGGGTCGCTAGATGACTTTAATGCAAGGCCATTACTGCATTTAACATTGCAGCAGCCTGCAAAGTTATCCTAATACGATGCATTAGTCCCGTTTAACATTTGAGAGGTTTTGCAGGATTATTATTGCATTTCACATCGCAGGGTGTTGCAATATTTCTTTAATGCAAGGCGATCACTGCATTTAACATTGCAGCAGCCTGAAAAGTCATCCTAATGCGATGCATTTGTTGCATTTGACATTTGAGAGGTTTTGCAAAATTATTGCAATTAATTTAATGCATTTAACACCCACTGTGGGTCGCTAGATGACTTTAATGCAAGGCCATCACTGCATTTAACATTGCAGCAGCCTGCAAAGTTATCCTAATACGATGCATTAGTCCCGTTTAACATTTGAGAGGTTTTGCAGGATTATTATTGCATTTCACATCGCAGGGTGTTGCAATATTTCTTTAATGCAAGGCGATCACTGCATTTAACATTGCAGCAGCCTGAAAAGTCATCCTAATGCGATGCATTTGTTGCATTTAACATTTGAGAGGTTTTGCAAAATTATTGCAATTAATTTAATGCATATAACATCCATTGGGGGTCGCTAGATGACTTTAATGCAAGGCCATCACTGCATTTAACATTGCAGTAGCCTGCAAAGTTATCCTAATACGATGCATTAGTCACGTTTAACATTTGAGAGGTTTTGCAGGATTATTATTGCATTTCACATCGCAGGGTGTTGCAATATTTCTTTAATGCAAGGCGATCACTGCATTTAACATTGCAGCAGCCTGAAAAGTAATCCTAATGCGATGCCGGGGGTAGTAAATACAATAATAATACTATAGTAATAATTATTTATATTATTAATAATAAGAATAAATCAAAGATTGATTGATTGTTCGATCGGTGGGTGGGTGGGTGGATGTCAGGAATTTGAGAGATTTTGCATGATTATTACAATGATTTTAATGCGTTTAATACCCCAGAACAGCTGCAATTTTGCTTTAATGCAAGGCCTGCGCTGCATTTAACATTGCAGGAGCCTAATTGCATTTAACATTTGAGAGGATTTGCAAAATTATTGCAATTAATTTTATTGCATTTAACATCCCAGGGGTTGCAATATTGCTTTAATGCAACGCCAGCGCTGCATTTAACAATGCAGCAGCCTGCAAAGTTATCCTAATACGATGCATTAGTCGCATTTAACATTTGAGAGGTTTTGCAGGATTATTATTGCATTTCACATCGCAGGGTGTTGCAATATTTCTTTAATGCAAGGCGATCACTGCATTTAACATTGCAGCCGCCTGAAAAGTCACCCTAATGCGATGCATTTGTTGCATTTAACATTTGAGAGGTTTTGCAAAATTATTGCAATTAATTTAATGCATTTAACACCCACTGTGGGTCGCTAGATGACTTTAATGCAAGGCCATCACTGCATTTAACATTGCAGCAGCCTGCAAAGTTATCCTAATACGATGCATTAGTCCCGTTTAACATTTGAGAGGTTTTGCAGGATTATTATTGCATTTCACATCGCAGGGTGTTGCAATATTTCTTTAATGCAAGGCGATCACTGCATTTAACATTGCAGCAGCCTGAAAAGTCATCCTAATGCGATGCCGGGGGTAGTAAATACAATAATAATACTATAGTAATAATATTTTATATTATTAATAATAAGAATCAATCAAAGATTGATTGATTGATCGATCGGTGGGTGGGTGGGTGGATGGATGTCAGGAATTTGAGAGATTTTGCATGATTATTACAATGATTTTAATGCGTTTAATACCCCAGAACAGCTGCAATTTTGCTTTAATGCAAGGCCTGCACTGCATTTAACATTGCAGGAGCCTAATTGCATTTAACATTTGAGAGGAATTGCAAAATTATTGCAATTAATTTTATTGCATTTAACATCCCAGGGGTTGCAATATTGCTTTATTGCAACGCCAGCGCTGCATTTAACAATGCAGCAGCCTGCAAAGTTATCCTAATACGATGCATTAGTCGCATTTAACATTTGAGAGGTTTGGCAGGATTATTATTATTGCATTTCACATCGCAGGGTGTTGCAATATTTCTTTAATGCAAGGCGATCACTGCATTTAACATTGCAGCAGCCTGAAAAGTCATCCTAATGCGATGCATTTGTTGCATTTAACATTTGAGAGGTTTTGCAAAATTATTGCAATTAATTTAATGCATTTAACACCCACTGTGGGTCGCTAGATGACTTTAATGCAAGGCCATCACTGCATTTAACATTGCAGCAGCCTGCAAAGTTATCCTAATACGATGCATTAGTCCCGTTTAACATTTGAGAGGTTTTGCAGGATTATTATTGCATTTCACATCGCAGGGTGTTGCAATATTTCTTTAATGCAAGGCGATCACTGCATTTAACATTGCAGCAGCCTGAAAAGTCATCCTAATGCGATGCATTTGTTGCATTTAACATTTGAGAGGTTTTGCAAAATTATTGCAATTAATTTAATGCATATAACATCCATTGGGGGTCGCTAGATGACTTTAATGCAAGGCCATCACTGCATTTAACATTGCAGTAGCCTGCAAAGTTATCCTAATACGATGCATTAGTCACGTTTAACATTTGAGAGGTTTTGCAGGATTATTATTGCATTTCACATCGCAGGGTGTTGCAATATTTCTTTAATGCAAGGCGATCACTGCATTTAACATTGCAGCAGCCTGAAAAGTCATCCTAATGCGATGCCGGGGGTAGTAAATACAATAATAATACTATAGTAATAATATTTTATATTATTAATAATAAGAATCAATCAAAGATTGATTGATTGATCGATCGGTGGGTGGGTGGGTGGATGGATGTCAGGAATTTGAGAGATTTTGCATGATTATTACAATGATTTTAATGCGTTTAATACCCCAGAACAGCTGCAATTTTGCTTTAATGCAAGGCCTGCACTGCATTTAACATTGCAGGAGCCTAATTGCATTTAACATTTGAGAGGAATTGCAAAATTATTGCAATTGATTTTATTGCATTTAACATCCCAGGGGTTGCAATATTGCTTTAATGCAACGCCAGCGCTGCATTTAACAATGCAGCAGCCTGCAAAGTTATCCTAATACGATGCATTAGTCGCATTTAACATTTGAGAGGTTTTGCAGGATTATTATTATTGCATTTCACATCGCAGGGTGTTGCAATATTTCTTTAATGCAAGGCGATCACTGCATTTAACATTGCAGCAGCCTGAAAAGTCATCCTAATGCGATGCATTTGTTGCATTTAACATTTGAGAGGTTTTGCAAAATTATTGCAATTAATTTAATGCATATAACATCCATTGGGGGTCGCTAGATGACTTTAATGCAAGGCCATCACTGCATTTAACATTGCAGTAGCCTGCAAAGTTATCCTAATACGATGCATTAGTCACGTTTAACATTTGAGAGGTTTTGCAGGATTATTATTGCATTTCACATCGCAGGGTGTTGCAATATTTCTTTAATGCAAGGCGATCACTGCATTTAACATTGCAGCAGCCTGAAAAGTCATCCTAATGCGATGCCGGGGGTAGTAAATACAATAATAATACTATAGTAATAATATTTTATATTATTAATAATAAGAATAAATCAAAGATTGATTGATTGATCGATCGGTGGGTGGGTGGGTGGATGGATGTCAGGAATTTGAGAGATTTTGCATTATTATTACAATGATTTTAATGCGTTTAATACCCCAGAACAGCTGCAATTTTGCTTTAATGCAAGGCCTGCACTGCATTTAACATTGCAGGAGCCTAATTGCATTTAACATTTGAGAGGAATTGCAAAATTATTGCAATTAATTTTATTGCATTTAACATCCCAGGGGTTGCAATATTGCTTTAATGCAACGCCAGCGCTGCATTTAACAATGCAGCAGCCGGCAAAGTTATCCTAATACGATGCATTAGTCGCATTTAACATTTGAGAGGTTTTGCAGGATTATTATTATTGCATTTCACATCGCAGGGTGTTGCAATATTTCTTTAATGCAAGGCGATCACTGCATTTAACATTGCAGCACCCTGAAAAGTCATCCTAATGCGATGCATTTGTTGCATTTAACATTTGAGAGGTTTTGCAAAATTATTGCAATTAATTTAATGCATTTAACACCCACTGTGGGTCGCTAGATGACTTTAATGCAAGGCCATCACTGCATTTAACATTGCAGCAGCCTGCAAAGTTATCCTAATACGACGCATTAGTCCCGTTTAACATTTGAGAGGTTTTGCAGGATTATTATTGCATTTCACATCGCAGGGTGTTGCAATATTTCTTTAATGCAAGGCGATCACTGCATTTAACATTGCAGCAGCCTGAAAAGTCATCCTAATGCGATGCATTTGTTGCATTTAACATTTGAGAGGTTTTGCAAAATTATTGCAATTAATTTAATGCATATAACATCCATTGGGGGTCGCTAGATGACTTTAATGCAAGGCCATCACTGCATTTAACATTGCAGTAGCCTGCAAAGTTATCCTAATACGATGCATTAGTCACGTTTAACATTTGAGAGGTTTTGCAGGATTATTATTGCATTTCACATCGCAGGGTGTTGCAATATTACTTTAATGCAAGGCGATCACTGCATTTAACATTGCAGCAGCCTGAAAAGTCATCCTAATGCAATGCCGGGGGTAGTAAATACAATAATAATACTATAGTAATAATAATTTATATTATTAATAATAAGAATAAATCAAAGATTGATTGATTGATCGATCGGTGGGTGGGTGGGTGGATGGATGTCAGGAATTTGAGAGATTTTGCATGATTATTACAATGATTTTAATGCGTTTAGTACCCCAGAACAGCTGCAATTTTGCTTTAATGCAAGGCCTGCGCTGCATTTAACATTGCAGGAGCCTAATTGCATTTAACATTTGAGAGGATTTGCAAAATTATTGCAATTAATTTTATTGCATTTAACATCCCAGGGGGTTGCAATATTGCTTTAATGCAACGCCAGCGCTGCATTTAACAATGCAGCAGCCTGCAAAGTTATCCTAATACGATGCATTAGTCGCATTTAACATTTGAGAGGTTTTGCAGGATTATTATTATTGCATTTCACATCGCAGGGTGTTGCAATATTTCTTTAATGCAAGGCGATCACTGCATTTAACATTGCAGCAGCCTGAAAAGTCATCCTAATGCGATGCATTTGTTGCATTTAACATTTGAGAGGTTTTGCAAAATTATTGCAATTAATTTAATGCATTTAACACCCACTGTGGGTCGCTAGATGACTTTAATGCAAGGCCATCACTGCATGTAACATTGCAGCAGCCTGCAAAGTTATCCTAATACGATGCATTAGTCACGTTTAACATTTGAGAGGTTTTGCAGGATTATTATTGCATTTCACATCGCAGGGTGTTGCAATATTTCTTTAATGCAAGGCGATCACTGCATTTAACATTGCAGCACCCTGAAAAGTCATCCTAATGCGATGCATTTGTTGCATTTAACATTTGAGAGGTTTTGCAAAATTATTGCAATTAATTTAATGCATTTAACACCCACTGTGGGTCGCTAGATGACTTTAATGCAAGGCCATCACTGCATTTAACATTGCAGCAGCCTGCAAAGTTATCCTAATACGACGCATTAGTCCCGTTTAACATTTGAGAGGTTTTGCAGGATTATTATTGCATTTCACATCGCAGGGTGTTGCAATATTTCTTTAATGCAAGGCGATCACTGCATTTAACATTGCAGCAGCCTGAAAAGTCATCCTAATGCGATGCATTTGTTGCATTTAACATTTGAGAGGTTTTGCAAAATTATTGCAATTAATTTAATGCATATAACATCCATTGGGGGTCGCTAGATGACTTTAATGCAAGGCCATCACTGCATTTAACATTGCAGTAGCCTGCAAAGTTATCCTAATACGATGCATTAGTCACGTTTAACATTTGAGAGGTTTTGCAGGATTATTATTGCATTTCACATCGCAGGGTGTTGCAATATTACTTTAATGCAAGGCGATCACTGCATTTAACATTGCAGCAGCCTGAAAAGTCATCCTAATGCAATGCCGGGGGTAGTAAATACAATAATAATACTATAGTAATAATAATTTATATTATTAATAATAAGAATAAATCAAAGATTGATTGATTGATCGATCGGTGGGTGGGTGGGTGGATGGATGTCAGGAATTTGAGAGATTTTGCATGATTATTACAATGATTTTAATGCGTTTAGTACCCCAGAACAGCTGCAATTTTGCTTTAATGCAAGGCCTGCGCTGCATTTAACATTGCAGGAGCCTAATTGCATTTAACATTTGAGAGGATTTGCAAAATTATTGCAATTAATTTTATTGCATTTAACATCCCAGGGGGTTGCAATATTGCTTTAATGCAACGCCATCACTGCATGTAACATTGCAGCAGCCTGCAAAGTTATCCTAATACGATGCATTAGTCGCATTTAACATTTGAGAGGTTTTGCAGGATTATTATTATTGCATTTCACATCGCAGGGTGTTGCAATATTTCTTTAATGCAAGGCGATCACTGCATTTAACATTGCAGCAGCCTGAAAAGTCATCCTAATGCGATGCCGGGGGTAGTAAATACAATAATAATACTATAGTAATAATAATTTATATTATTAATAATAAGAATAAATCAAAGATTGATTGATTGATCGATCGGTGGGTGGGTGGGTGGATGGATGTCAGGAATTTGAGAGATTTTGCATGATTATTACAATGATTTTAATGCGTTTAATACCCCAGAACAGCTGCAATTTTGCTTTAATGCAAGGCCTGCGCTGCATTTAACATTGCAGGAGCCTAATTGCATTTAACATTTGAGAGGATTTGCAAAATTATTGCAATTAATTTTATTGCATTTAACATCCCAGGGGGCTGCAATATTGCTTTAATGCAACGCCAGCGCTGCATTTAACAATGCAGCAGCCTGCAAAGTTATCCTAATACGATGCATTAGTCGCATTTAACATTTGAGAGGTTTTGCAGGATTATTATTATTGCATTTCACATCGCAGGGTGTTGCAATATTTCTTTAATGCAAGGCGATCACTGCATTTAACATTGCAGCAGCCTGAAAAGTCATCCTAATGCGATGCATTTGTTGCATTTAACATTTGAGAGGTTTTGCAAAATTATTGCAATTAATTTAATGCATTTAACACCCACTGTGGGTCGCTAGATGACTTTAATGCAAGGCCATCACTGCATTTAACATTGCAGCAGCCTGCAAAGTTATCCTAATACGATGCATTAGTCCCGTTTAACATTTGAGAGGTTTTGCAGGATTATTATTGCATTTCACATCGCAGGGTGTTGCAATATTTCTTTAATGCAAGGCGATCACTGCATTTAACATTGCAGCAGCCTGAAAAGTCATCCTAATGCGATGCATTTGTTGCATTTAACATTTGAGAGGTTTTGCAAAATTATTGCAATTAATTTAATGCATATAACATCCATTGGGGGTCGCTAGATGACTTTAATGCAAGGCCATCACTGCATTTAACATTGCAGTAGCCTGCAAAGTTATCCTAATACGATGCATTAGTCACGTTTAACATTTGAGAGGTTTTGCAGGATTATTATTGCATTTCACATCGCAGGGTGTTGCAATATTTCTTTAATGCAAGGCGATCACTGCATTTAACATTGCAGCAGCCTGAAAAGTCATCCTAATGCGATGCCGGGGGTAGTAAATACAATAATAATACTATAGTAATAATAATTTATATTATTAATAATAAGAATAAATCAAAGATTGATTGATTGATCGATCGGTGGGTGGGTGGGTGGATGGATGTCAGGAATTTGAGAGATTTTGCATGATTATTACAATGATTTTAATGCGTTTAATACCCCAGAACAGCTGCAATTTTGCTTTAATGCAAGGCCTGCGCTGCATTTAACATTGCAGGAGCCTAATTGCATTTAACATTTGAGAGGATTTGCAAAATTATTGCAATTAATTTTATTGCATTTAACATCCCAGGGGTTGCAATATTGCTTTAATGCAACGCCAGCGCTGCATTTAACAATGCAGCAGCCTGCAAAGGTATCCTAATACGATGCATTAGTCGCATTTAACATTTGAGAGGTTTTGCACGATTATTATTATTGCATTTCACATCGCAGGGTGTTGCAATATTTCTTTAATGCAAGGCGATCACTGCATTTAACATTGCAGCAGCCTGAAAAGTCATCCTAATGCGATGCATTTGTTGCATTTAACATTTGAGAGGTTTTGCAAAATTATTGCAATTAATTTAATGCATTTAACACCCACTGTGGGTCGCTAGATGACTTTAATGCAAGGCCATCACTGCATTTAACATTGCAGCAGCCTGCAAAGTTATCCTAATACGATGCATTAGTCCCGTTTAACATTTGAGAGGTTTTGCAGGATTATTATTGCATTTCACATCGCAGGGTGTTGTAATATTTCTTTAATGCAAGGCGATCACTGCATTTAACATTGCAGCAGCCTGAAAAGTCATCCTAATGCGATGCATTTGTTGCATTTAAAATTTGAGAGGTTTTGCAAAATTATTGCAATTAATTTAATGCATATAACATCCATTGGGGGTCGCTAGATGACTTTAATGCAAGGCCATCACTGCATTTAACATTGCAGTAGCCTGCAAAGTTATCCTAATACGATGCATTAGTCACGTTTAACATTTGAGAGGTTTTGCAGGATTATTATTGCATTTCACATCGCAGGGTGTTGCAATATTTCTTTAATGCAAGGCGATCACTGCATTTAACATTGCAGCAGCCTGAAAAGTCATCCTAATGCGATGCCGGGGGTAGTAAATACAATAATAATACTATAGTAATAATAATTTATATTATTAATAATAAGAATAAATCAAAGATTGATTGATTGATCGATCGGTGGGTGGGTGGGTGGATGGATGTCAGGAATTTGAGAGATTTTGCATGATTATCACAATGATTTTAATGCGTTTAATACCCCAGAACAGCTGCAATTTTGCTTTAATGCAAGGCCTGCGCTGCATTTAACATTGCAGGAGCCTAATTGCATTTAACATTTGAGAGGATTTGCAAAATTATTGCAATTAATTTTATTGCATTTAACATCCCAGGGGGTTGCAATATTGCTTTAATGCAACGCCAGCGCTGCATTTAACAATGCAGCAGCCTGCAAAGTTATCCTAATACGATGCATTAGTCGCATTTAACATTTGAGAGGTTTTGCAGGATTATTATTATTGCATTTCACATCGCAGGGTGTTGCAATATTTCTTTAATGCAAGGCGATCACTGCATTTAACATTGCAGCAGCCTGAAAAGTCATCCTAATGCGATGCATTTGTTGCATTTAACATTTGAGAGGTTTTGCAAAATTATTGCAATTAATTTAATGCATTTAACACCCACTGTGGGTCGCTAGATGACTTTAATGCAAGGCCATCACTGCATTTAACATTGCAGCAGCCTGCAAAGTTATCCTAATACGATGCATTAGTCCCGTTTAACATTTGAGAGGTTTTGCAGGATTATTATTGCATTTCACATCGCAGGGTGTTGCAATATTTCTTTAATGCAAGGCGATCACTGCATTTAACATTGCAGCAGCCTGAAAAGTCATCCTAATGCGATGCATTTGTTGCATTTAACATTTGAGAGGTTTTGCAAAATTATTGCAATTAATTTAATGCATATAACATCCATTGGGGGTCGCTAGATGACTTTAATGCAAGGCCATCACTGCATTTAACATTGCAGTAGCCTGCAAAGTTATCCTAATATGATGCATTAGTCACGTTTAACATTTGAGAGGTTTTGCAGGATTATTATTGCATTTCACATCGCAGGGTGTTGCAATATTTCTTTAATGCAAGGCGATCACTGCATTTAACATTGCAGCAGCCTGAAAAGTCATCCTAATGCGATGCCGGGGGTAGTAAATACAATAATAATACTATAGTAATAATAATTTATATTATTAATAATAAGAATAAATCAAAGATTGATTGATTGATCGATCGGTGGGTGGGTGGGTGGATGGATGTCAGGAATTTGAGAGATTTTGCATGATTATTACAATGATTTTAATGCGTTTAATACCCCAGAACAGCTGCAATTTTGCTTTAATGCAAGGCCTGCGCTGCATTTAACATTGCAGGAGCCTAATTGCATTTAACATTTGAGAGGATTTGCAAAATTATTGCAATTAATTTTATTGCATTTAACATCCCAGGGGTTGCAATATTGCTTTAATGCAACGCCAGCGCTGCATTTAACAATGCAGCAGCCTGCAAAGTTATCCTAATACGATGCATTAGTCGCATTTAACATTTGAGAGGTTTTGCAGGATTATTATTATTGCATTTCACATCGCAGGGTGTTGCAATATTTCTTTAATGCAAGGCGATCACTGCATTTAACATTGCAGCAGCCTGAAAAGTCATCCTAATGCGATGCATTTGTTGCATTTAACATTTGAGAGGTTTTGCAAAATTATTGCAATTAATTTAATGCATTTAACACCCACTGTGGGTCGCTAGATGACTTTAATGCAAGGCCATCACTGCATTTAACAATGCAGCAGCCTGCAAAGTTATCCTAATACGATGCATTAGTCCCGTTTAACATTTGAGAGGTTTTGCAGGATTATTATTGCATTTCACATCGCAGGGTGTTGCAATATTTCTTTAATGCAAGGCGATCACTGCATTTAACATTGCAGCAGCCTGAAAAGTCATCCTAATGCGATGCATTTGTTGCATTTAACATTTGAGAGGTTTTGCAAAATTATTGCAATTAATTTAATGCATATAACATCCATTGGGGGTCGCTAGATGACTTTAATGCAAGGCCATCACTGCATTTAACATTGCAGTAGCCTGCAAAGTTATCCTAATACGATGCATTAGTCACGTTTAACATTTAAGAGGTTTTGCAGGATTATTATTGCATTTCACATCGCAGGGTGTTGCAATATTTCTTTAATGCAAGGCGATCACTGCATTTAACATTGCAGCAGCCTGAAAAGTCATCCTCATGCGATGCCGGGGGTAGTAAATACAATAATAATACTATAGTAATAATAATTTATATTATTAATAATAAGAATAAATCAAAGATTGATTGATTGATCGATCGGTGGGTGGGTGGGTGGATGGATGTCAGGAATTTGAGAGATTTTGCATGATTATTACAATGATTTAGACAATAGACAATAGACAATAGACAATAGGTGCAGGAGTAGGCCATTCAGCCCTTCGAGCCAGCACCGCCATTCAATGCGATCATGGCTGATCACTCTCAATCAGTACCCCGTTCCTGCCTTCTCCCCATACCCCCTCACTCCGCTATCCTTAAGAGCTCTATCCAGCTCTCTCTTGAAAGCATCCAACGAACTGGCCTCCACTGCCTTCTGAGGCAGAGAATTCCACACCTTCACCACCCTCTGACTGAAAAAGTTCTTCCTCATCTCCGTTCTAAATGGCCTACCCCTTATTCTCAAACTGTGGCCCCTTGTTCTGGACTCCCCCAACATTGGGAACATGTTATCTGCCTCTAATGTGTCCAATCCCCTAATTATCTTATATGTTTCAATAAGATCCCCCCTCATCCTTCTAAATTCCAGTGTATACAAGCCCAATCGCTCCAGCCTTTCAACATACGACAGTCCCGCCATTCCGGGAATTAACCTAGTGAACCTACGCTGCACGCCCTCCATAGCAAGAATATCCTTCCTCAAATTTGGAGACCAAAACTGCACACAGTACTCCAGGTGCGGTCTCACCAGGGCCCGGTACAACTGTAGAAGGACCTCTTTGCTCCTATACTCAACTCCTCTTGTTACGAAGGCCAACATTCCATTGGCTTTCTTCACTGCCTGCTGAACCTGCATGCTTCCTTTCATTGACTGATGCACTAGGACACCCAGATCTCGTTGAACTCCCCCTCCTCCTAACTTGACACCATTCAGATAATAATCTGCCTTTCTATTCTTACTTCCAAAGTGAATAACCTCACACTTACCTACATTAAACTGCATCTGCCATGTATCCGCCCACTCACACAACCTGTCCAAGTCACCCTGCAGCCTTATTGCATCTTCCTCACAATTCACACTACCCCCCAACTTAGTATCATCTGCAAATTTGCTAATGGTACTTTTAATCCCTTCGTCTAAGTCATTAATGTATATCGTAAATAGCTGGGGTCCCAGCACCGAACCTTGCGGTACCCCACTGGTCACTGCCTGCCATTCCAAAAGGGACCCATTTATCCCCACTCTTTGCTTTCTGTCTGTCAACCAATTTTCTATCCATGTCAGTACCCTACCCCCAATACCATGTGCCCTAATTTTGCCCACTAATCTCCTATGTGGGACCTTGTCGAAGGCTTTCTGAAAGTCGAGGTACACCACATCCACTGACTCTCCCTTGTCAATTTTCCCAGTTACATCCTCAAAAAATTCCAGTAGATTTGTCAAGCATGATTTCCCCTTCGTAAATCCATGCTGACTCGGAATGATCCCGTTACTGCTATCCAAATGCTCAGCAATTTCGTCTTTTATAATTGACTCCAGCATCTTCCCCACCACTGATGTCAGACTAACTGGTCTATAATTACCCGTTTTCTCTCTCCCTCCTTTCTTAAAAAGTGGGATAACATTTGCTATCCTCCAATCCACAGGAACTGATCCTGAATCTATAGAACATTGAAAAATGATCTCCAATGCTTCCACTATTTCTAGAGCCACCTCCTTAAGTACTCTGGGATGCAGACCATCAGGCCCTGGGGATTTATCAGCCTTCAGTCCCATCAGTCTACCCAAAACCATTTCCTGCCTAATGTGGATTTCCTTCAGTTCCTCCATCACCCTAGGTTCTCCGGCCCCTAGAACATTTGGGAGATTGTGTGTATCTTCCTCAGTGAAGACAGATCCAAAGTAACGGTTTAACTCGTCTGCCATTTCTTTGTTCCCCATAATAAATTCCCCTGCTTCTGTCTTCAAGGGACCCACATTTGCCTTGACTATTTTTTTCCTCTTCACGTACCTAAAAAAACTTTTGCTATCCTCCTTTATATTATTGGCTAGTTTACCCTCGTACCTCATCTTTTCTCCCCGTATTGCCTTTTTAGTTAACTTTTGTTGCTCTTTAAAAGAGTCCCAATCCTCTGTCTTCCCACTCTTCTTTGCTATGTTATACTTCCTCTCCTTAATTTTTATGCTGTCCCTGACTTCCCTCGTCAGCCACAGGTGTCTCTTACTCCCCTTAGAGTCTTTCCACCTCTTTGGAATAAATTGATCCTGCAACCTCTGCATTATTCCCAGGAATACCTGCCATTGCTGTTCTACCGTCTTCCCTGCTAGGGCCTCCTTCCAATCAATTTTGGCCAGCTCCTGCCTCATGCCTCTGTAATCCCCTTTGCTATACTGTAATACCGACACTTCCGATTTTCCCTTCTGCCTTTCCATTTGCAGAGTAAAACTTATCATGTTGTGATCACTGCCTCCTAATGGCTCTTTTACCTCTAGTCCCCTTATCAGATCAGGATCATTACACAACACTAAATCCAGAATTGCCTTCTCCCTGGTAGGCTCTAAGAATCTAAGCTGTTCTAAGAATCCATCTCGAAGGCACTCTACAAACTCTCTTTCCTGGGGTCCATTTCCAACCTGATTTTCCCAGTCTACCTGCATGTTGAAATCTCCCATAACCACCGTTATGACACGCCAATTTTATCTCCTGATTCAACTTGCACCCTATGTCGAGGCTACTGTTTGGGGGCCTATAGATAACTCCCATTAGGGTCTTTTTACCCTTACAATTTCTCATTTCTATCCATACTGATTCAACATCTCCTGATTCTATGTCACCCCTTGCAAGGGAATGAATATCATTCCTTACCATCAGAGCAACCCCACCCCCTCTGCCCACCTGTCTGTCTTTTCTATACGTTGTGTACCCCTGAATATTCAGTTCCCAGCCCTGGTCCTCTTGTAACCATGTCTCAGTGATCCCTACAACATCATACTTGCCCATGACTAACTGAGCCTCAAGCTCATCCACTTTATTTTTTATACTACGCGCATTTAAGTACAACACTTTAACTTCTGTATTTACCTCCTCTCTCACATCGTTCACAATTGGCCCTGCCCTTAATTTCTTTTCCGCTCTAGAACTTCTGTTCCCATTCTTCCGAGAGTCTTTTGCAATATCTCCTGTATTCCCTTTGACCTCATCTTCATATTCACAATTTGTTAACCCCTCCCCCCCACTACTTAGTTTAAAGCCACATTTGAATGCGTTTAATACCCCAGAACAGCTGCAATTTTGCTTTAATGCAAGGCCTGCGCTGCATTTAACATTGCAGGAGCCTAATTGCATTTAACATTTGAGAGGAATAGCAAAATTATTGCAATTAATTTTATTGCATTTAACATCCCAGGGGTTGCAATATTGCTTTAATGCAACGCCAGCGCTGCATTTAACAATGCAGCAGCCTGCAAAGTTATCCTAATACGATGCATTAGTCGCATTTAACATTTGAGAGGTTTTGCAGGATTATTATTATTGCATTTCGCATCGCAGGGTCTTGCAATATTTCTTTAATGCAAGGCGATCACTGCATTTAACATTGCAGCAGCCTGAAAAGTCATCCTAATGCGATGCATTTGCTGCATTTAACATTTGAGAGGTTTGCAAAATTATTGCAATTAATTTAATGCATTTAACACCCACTGTGGGTCGCTAGATGACTTTAATGCAAGGCCATCACTGCATTTAACATTGCAGCAGCCTGCAAAGTTATCCTAATACGATGCATTAGTCCCGTTTAACATTTGAGAGGTTTTGCAGGATTATTATTGCATTTCACATCGCAGGGTGTTGCAATATTTCTTTAATGCAAGGCGATCACTGCATTTAACATTGCAGCAGCCTGAAAAGTCATCCTAATGCGATGCATTTGTTGCATTTAACATTTGAGAGGTTTTGCAAAATTATTGCAATTAATTTAATGCATATAACATCCATTGGGGGTCGCTAGATGACTTTAATGCAAGGCCATCACTGCATTTAACATTGCAGTAGCCTGCAAAGTTATCCTAATACGATGCATTAGTCACGTTTAACATTTGAGAGGTTTTGCAGGATTATTATTGCATTTCACATCGCAGGGTGTTGCAATATTTCTTTAATGCAAGGCGATCACTGCATTTAACATTGCAGCAGCCTGAAAAGTCATCCTAATGCGATGCCGGGGGTAGTAAATACAATAATAATACTATAGTAATAATAATTTATATTATTAATAATAAGAATAAATCAAAGATTGATTGATTGATCGATCGGTGGGTGGGTGGGTGGATGGATGTCAGGAATTTGAGAGATTTTGCATGATTATTACAATGATTTTAATGCGTTTAATACCCCAGAACAGCTGCAATTTTGCCTTAATGCAAGGCCTGCGCTGCATTTAACATTGCAGGAGCCTAATTGCATTTAACATTTGAGAGGATTTGCAAAATTATTGCAATTAATTTTATTGCATTTAACATCCCAGGGGTTGCAATATTGCTTTAATGCAACGCCAGCGCTGCATTTAACAATGCAGCAGCCTGCAAAGTTATCCTAATACGATGCATTAGTCGCATTTAACATTTGAGAGGTTTTGCAGGATTATTATTATTGCATTTCACATCGCAGGGTCTTGCAATATTTCTTTAATGCAAGGCGATCACTGCATTTAACATTGCAGCAGCCTGAAAAGACATCCTAATGCGATGCATTTGTTGCATTTAACATTTGAGAGGTTTTGCAAAATTATTGCAATTAATTTAAAGCATTTAACACCCACTGTGGGTCGCTAGATGACTTTAATGCAAGGCCATCAATGCATTTAACATTGCAGCAGCCTGCAAAGTTATCCTAATACGATGCATTAGTCACGTTTAACATTTGAGAGGTTTTGCAGGATTATTATTGCATTTCACATCGCAGGGTGTTGCAATATTTCTTTAATGCAAGGCGATCACTGCATTTAACATTGCAGCAGCCTGAAAAGTCATCCTAATGCGATGCATTTGTTGCATTTAACATTTGAGAGGTTTTGCAAAATTATTGCAATTAATTTAATGCATATAACATCCATTGGGGGTCGCTAGATGACTTTAATGCAAGGCCACCACTGCATTTAACATTGCAGTAGCCTGCAAAGTTATCCTAATACGATGCATTAGTCACGTTTAACATTTGAGAGGTTTTGCAGGATTATTATTGCATTTCACATCGCAGGGTGTTGCAATATTTCTTTAATGCAAGGCGATCACTGCATTTAACATTGCAGCAGCCTGAAAAGTCATCCTAATGCGATGCCGGGGGTAGTAAATACAATAATAATACTATAGTAATAATAATTTATATTATTAATAATAAGAATAAATCAAAGATTGATTGATTGATCGATCGGTGGGTGGGTGGATGGATGTCAGGAATTTGAGAGATTTTGCATGATTATTACAATGATTTTAATGCGTTTAATACCCCAGAACAGCTGCAATTTTGCCTTAATGCAAGGCCTGCGCTGCATTTAACATTGCAGGAGCCTAATTGCATTTAACATTTGAGAGGATTTGCAAAATTATTGCAATTAATTTTATTGCATTTAACATCCCAGGGGGTTGCAATATTGCTTTAATGCAACGCCAGCGCTGCATTTAACAATGCAGCAGCCTGCAAAGTTATCCTAATACGATGCATTAGTCGCATTTAACATTTGAGAGGTTTTGCAGGATTATTATTATTGCATTTCACATCGCAGGGTGTTGCAATATTTCTTTAATGCAAGGCGATCACTGCATTTAACATTGCAGCAGCCTGAAAAGTCATCCTAATGCGATGCATTTGTTGCATTTAACATTTGAGAGGTTTTGCAAAATTATTGCAATTAATTTAATGCATATAACATCCATTGGGGGTCGCTAGATGACTTTAATGCAAGGCCATCACTGCATTTAACATTGCAGTAGCCTGCAAAGTTATCCTAATACGATGCATTAGTCACGTTTAACATTTGAGAGGTTTTGCAGGATTATTATTGCATTTCACATCGCAGGGTGTTGCAATATTTCTTTAATGCAAGGCGATCACTGCATTTAACATTGCAGCAGCCTGAAAAGTCATCCTAATGCGATGCCGGGGGTAGTAAATACAATAATAATACTATAGTAATAATAATTTATATTATTAATAATAAGAATAAATCAAAGATTGATTGATTGATCGATCGGTGGGTGGGTGGGTGGATGGATGTCAGGAATTTGAGAGATTTTGCATGATTATTACAATGATTTTAATGCGTTTAATACCCCAGAACAGCTGCAATTTTGCTTTAATGCAAGGCCTGCGCTGCATTTAACATTGCAGGAGCCTAATTGCATTTAACATTTGAGAGGATTTGCAAAATTATTGCAATTAATTTTATTGCATTTAACATCCCAGGGGTTGCAATATTGCTTTAATGCAATGCCAGCGCTGCATTTAACAATGCAGCAGCCTGCAAAGTTATCCTAATATGATGCATTAGTCGCATTTAACATTTGAGAGGTTTTGCAGGATTATTATTATTGCATTTCACATCGCAGGGTCTTGCAATATTTCTTTAATGCAAGGCGATCACTGCATTTAACATTGCAGCAGCCTGAAAAGTCATCCTAATGCGATGCATTTGTTGCATTTAACATTTGAGAGGTTTTGCAAAATTATTGCAAATAATTTAATGCATTTAACACCCACTGTGGGTCGCTAGATGACTTTAATGCAAGGCCATCACTGCATTTAACATTGCAGCAGCCTGCAAAGTTATCCTAATACGATCCATTGGTCCCGTTTAACATTTGAGAGGTTTTGCAGGATTATTATTGCATTTCACATCGCAGGGTGTTGCAATATTTCTTTAATGCAAGGCGATCACTGCATTTAACATTGCAGCAGCCTGAAAAGTCATCCTAATGCGATGCATTTGTTGCATTTAACATTTGAGAGGTTTTGCAAAATTATTGCAATTAATTTAATGCATTTAACACCCACTGTGGGTCGCTAGATGACTTTAATGCAAGGCCATCACTGCATTTAACATTGCAGCAGCCTGCAAAGTTATCCTAATACGATGCATTAGTCCCGTTTAACATTTGAGAGGTTTTGCAGGATTATTATTGCATTTCACATCGCAGGGTGTTGCAATATTTCTTTAATGCAAGGCGATCACTGCATTTAACATTGCAGCAGCCTGAAAAGTCATCCTAATGCGATGCATTTGTTGCATTTAACATTTGAGAGGTTTTGCAAAATTATTGCAATTAATTTAATGCATATAACATCCATTGGGGGTCGCTAGATGACTTTAATGCAAGGCCATCACTGCATTTAACATTGCAGTAGCCTGCAAAGTTATCCTAATATGATGCATTAGTCACGTTTAACATTTGAGAGGTTTTGCAGGATTATTATTGCATTTCACATCGCAGGGTGTTGCAATATTTCTTTAATGCAAGGCGATCACTGCATTTAACATTGCAGCAGCCTGAAAAGTCATCCTAATGCGATGCCGGGGGTAGTAAATACAATAATAATACTATAGTAATAATAATTTATATTATTAATAATAAGAATAAATCAAAGATTGATTGATTGATCGATCGGTGGGTGGGTGGGTGGATGGATGTCAGGAATTTGAGAGATTTTGCATGATTATTACAATGATTTTAATGCGTTTAATACCCCAGAACAGCTGCAATTTTGCTTTAATGCAAGGCCTGCGCTGCATTTAACATTGCAGGAGCCTAATTGCATTTAACATTTGAGAGGATTTGCAAAATTATTGCAATTAATTTTATTGCATTTAACATCCCAGGGGTTGCAATATTGCTTTAATGCAACGCCAGCGCTGCATTTAACAATGCAGCAGCCTGCAAAGTTATCCTAATACGATGCATTAGTCGCATTTAACATTTGAGAGGTTTTGCAGGATTATTATTATTGCATTTCACATCGCAGGGTGTTGCAATATTTCTTTAATGCAAGGCGATCACTGCATTTAACATTGCAGCAGCCTGAAAAGTCATCCTAATGCGATGCATTTGTTGCATTTAACATTTGAGAGGTTTTGCAAAATTATTGCAATTAATTTAATGCATTTAACACCCACTGTGGGTCGCTAGATGACTTTAATGCAAGGCCATCACTGCATTTAACAATGCAGCAGCCTGCAAAGTTATCCTAATACGATGCATTAGTCCCGTTTAACATTTGAGAGGTTTTGCAGGATTATTATTGCATTTCACATCGCAGGGTGTTGCAATATTTCTTTAATGCAAGGCGATCACTGCATTTAACATTGCAGCAGCCTGAAAAGTCATCCTAATGCGATGCATTTGTTGCATTTAACATTTGAGAGGTTTTGCAAAATTATTGCAATTAATTTAATGCATATAACATCCATTGGGGGTCGCTAGATGACTTTAATGCAAGGCCATCACTGCATTTAACATTGCAGTAGCCTGCAAAGTTATCCTAATACGATGCATTAGTCACGTTTAACATTTAAGAGGTTTTGCAGGATTATTATTGCATTTCACATCGCAGGGTGTTGCAATATTTCTTTAATGCAAGGCGATCACTGCATTTAACATTGCAGCAGCCTGAAAAGTCATCCTCATGCGATGCCGGGGGTAGTAAATACAATAATAATACTATAGTAATAATAATTTATATTATTAATAATAAGAATAAATCAAAGATTGATTGATTGATCGATCGGTGGGTGGGTGGGTGGATGGATGTCAGGAATTTGAGAGATTTTGCATGATTATTACAATGATTTAGACAATAGACAATAGACAATAGACAATAGGTGCAGGAGTAGGCCATTCAGCCCTTCGAGCCAGCACCGCCATTCAATGCGATCATGGCTGATCACTCTCAATCAGTACCCCGTTCCTGCCTTCTCCCCATACCCCCTCACTCCGCTATCCTTAAGAGCTCTATCCAGCTCTCTCTTGAAAGCATCCAACGAACTGGCCTCCACTGCCTTCTGAGGCAGAGAATTCCACACCTTCACCACCCTCTGACTGAAAAAGTTCTTCCTCATCTCCGTTCTAAATGGCCTACCCCTTATTCTCAAACTGTGGCCCCTTGTTCTGGACTCCCCCAACATTGGGAACATGTTATCTGCCTCTAATGTGTCCAATCCCCTAATTATCTTATATGTTTCAATAAGATCCCCCCTCATCCTTCTAAATTCCAGTGTATACAAGCCCAATCGCTCCAGCCTTTCAACATACGACAGTCCCGCCATTCCGGGA
This sequence comes from Rhinoraja longicauda, assembly GCF_053455715.1. Taxonomy (NCBI): domain Eukaryota; kingdom Metazoa; phylum Chordata; class Chondrichthyes; order Rajiformes; family Arhynchobatidae; genus Rhinoraja; species Rhinoraja longicauda. Next base: position 47,176 of record NW_027601600.1, read on the forward strand.
ATTAACCTAGTGAACCTACGCTGCACGCCCTCCATAGCAAGAATATCCTTCCTCAAATTTGGAGACCAAAACTGCACACAGTACTCCAGGTGCGGTCTCACCAGGGCCCGGTACAACTGTAGAAGGACCTCTTTGCTCCTATACTCAACTCCTCTTGTTACGAAGGCCAACATTCCATTGGCTTTCTTCACTGCCTGCTGAACCTGCATGCTTCCTTTCATTGACTGATGCACTAGGACACCCAGATCTCGTTGAACTCCCCCTCCTCCTAACTTGACACCATTCAGATAATAATCTGCCTTTCTATTCTTACTTCCAAAGTGAATAACCTCACACTTACCTACATTAAACTGCATCTGCCATGTATCCGCCCACTCACACAACCTGTCCAAGTCACCCTGCAGCCTTATTGCATCTTCCTCACAATTCACACTACCCCCCAACTTAGTATCATCTGCAAATTTGCTAATGGTACTTTTAATCCCTTCGTCTAAGTCATTAATGTATATCGTAAATAGCTGGGGTCCCAGCACCGAACCTTGCGGTACCCCACTGGTCACTGCCTGCCATTCCAAAAGGGACCCATTTATCCCCACTCTTTGCTTTCTGTCTGTCAACCAATTTTCTATCCATGTCAGTACCCTACCCCCAATACCATGTGCCCTAATTTTGCCCACTAATCTCCTATGTGGGACCTTGTCGAAGGCTTTCTGAAAGTCGAGGTACACCACATCCACTGACTCTCCCTTGTCAATTTTCCCAGTTACATCCTCAAAAAATTCCAGTAGATTTGTCAAGCATGATTTCCCCTTCGTAAATCCATGCTGACTCGGAATGATCCCGTTACTGCTATCCAAATGCTCAGCAATTTCGTCTTTTATAATTGACTCCAGCATCTTCCCCACCACTGATGTCAGACTAACTGGTCTATAATTACCCGTTTTCTCTCTCCCTCCTTTCTTAAAAAGTGGGATAACATTTGCTATCCTCCAATCCACAGGAACTGATCCTGAATCTATAGAACATTGAAAAATGATCTCCAATGCTTCCACTATTTCTAGAGCCACCTCCTTAAGTACTCTGGGATGCAGACCATCAGGCCCTGGGGATTTATCAGCCTTCAGTCCCATCAGTCTACCCAAAACCATTTCCTGCCTAATGTGGATTTCCTTCAGTTCCTCCATCACCCTAGGTTCTCCGGCCCCTAGAACATTTGGGAGATTGTGTGTATCTTCCTCAGTGAAGACAGATCCAAAGTAACGGTTTAACTCGTCTGCCATTTCTTTGTTCCCCATAATAAATTCCCCTGCTTCTGTCTTCAAGGGACCCACATTTGCCTTGACTATTTTTTTCCTCTTCACGTACCTAAAAAAACTTTTGCTATCCTCCTTTATATTATTGGCTAGTTTACCCTCGTACCTCATCTTTTCTCCCCGTATTGCCTTTTTAGTTAACTTTTGTTGCTCTTTAAAAGAGTCCCAATCCTCTGTCTTCCCACTCTTCTTTGCTATGTTATACTTCCTCTCCTTAATTTTTATGCTGTCCCTGACTTCCCTCGTCAGCCACAGGTGTCTCTTACTCCCCTTAGAGTCTTTCCACCTCTTTGGAATAAATTGATCCTGCAACCTCTGCATTATTCCCAGGAATACCTGCCATTGCTGTTCTACCGTCTTCCCTGCTAGGGCCTCCTTCCAATCAATTTTGGCCAGCTCCTGCCTCATGCCTCTGTAATCCCCTTTGCTATACTGTAATACCGACACTTCCGATTTTCCCTTCTGCCTTTCCATTTGCAGAGTAAAACTTATCATGTTGTGATCACTGCCTCCTAATGGCTCTTTTACCTCTAGTCCCCTTATCAGATCAGGATCATTACACAACACTAAATCCAGAATTGCCTTCTCCCTGGTAGGCTCTAAGAATCTAAGCTGTTCTAAGAATCCATCTCGAAGGCACTCTACAAACTCTCTTTCCTGGGGTCCATTTCCAACCTGATTTTCCCAGTCTACCTGCATGTTGAAATCTCCCATAACCACCGTTATGACACGCCAATTTTATCTCCTGATTCAACTTGCACCCTATGTCGAGGCTACTGTTTGGGGGCCTATAGATAACTCCCATTAGGGTCTTTTTACCCTTACAATTTCTCATTTCTATCCATACTGATTCAACATCTCCTGATTCTATGTCACCCCTTGCAAGGGAATGAATATCATTCCTTACCATCAGAGCAACCCCACCCCCTCTGCCCACCTGTCTGTCTTTTCTATACGTTGTGTACCCCTGAATATTCAGTTCCCAGCCCTGGTCCTCTTGTAACCATGTCTCAGTGATCCCTACAACATCATACTTGCCCATGACTAACTGAGCCTCAAGCTCATCCACTTTATTTTTTATACTACGCGCATTTAAGTACAACACTTTAACTTCTGTATTTACCTCCTCTCTCACATCGTTCACAATTGGCCCTGCCCTTAATTTCTTTTCCGCTCTAGAACTTCTGTTCCCATTCTTCCGAGAGTCTTTTGCAATATCTCCTGTATTCCCTTTGACCTCATCTTCATATTCACAATTTGTTAACCCCTCCCCCCCACTACTTAGTTTAAAGCCACATTTGAATGCGTTTAATACCCCAGAACAGCTGCAATTTTGCTTTAATGCAAGGCCTGCGCTGCATTTAACATTGCAGGAGCCTAATTGCATTTAACATTTGAGAGGAATAGCAAAATTATTGCAATTAATTTTATTGCATTTAACATCCCAGGGGTTGCAATATTGCTTTAATGCAACGCCAGCGCTGCATTTAACAATGCAGCAGCCTGCAAAGTTATCCTAATACGATGCATTAGTCGCATTTAACATTTGAGAGGTTTTGCAGGATTATTATTATTGCATTTCGCATCGCAGGGTCTTGCAATATTTCTTTAATGCAAGGCGATCACTGCATTTAACATTGCAGCAGCCTGAAAAGTCATCCTAATGCGATGCATTTGCTGCATTTAACATTTGAGAGGTTTGCAAAATTATTGCAATTAATTTAATGCATTTAACACCCACTGTGGGTCGCTAGATGACTTTAATGCAAGGCCATCACTGCATTTAACATTGCAGCAGCCTGCAAAGTTATCCTAATACGATGCATTAGTCCCGTTTAACATTTGAGAGGTTTTGCAGGATTATTATTGCATTTCACATCGCAGGGTGTTGCAATATTTCTTTAATGCAAGGCGATCACTGCATTTAACATTGCAGCAGCCTGAAAAGTCATCCTAATGCGATGCATTTGTTGCATTTAACATTTGAGAGGTTTTGCAAAATTATTGCAATTAATTTAATGCATATAACATCCATTGGGGGTCGCTAGATGACTTTAATGCAAGGCCATCACTGCATTTAACATTGCAGTAGCCTGCAAAGTTATCCTAATACGATGCATTAGTCACGTTTAACATTTGAGAGGTTTTGCAGGATTATTATTGCATTTCACATCGCAGGGTGTTGCAATATTTCTTTAATGCAAGGCGATCACTGCATTTAACATTGCAGCAGCCTGAAAAGTCATCCTAATGCGATGCCGGGGGTAGTAAATACAATAATAATACTATAGTAATAATAATTTATATTATTAATAATAAGAATAAATCAAAGATTGATTGATTGATCGATCGGTGGGTGGGTGGGTGGATGGATGTCAGGAATTTGAGAGATTTTGCATGATTATTACAATGATTTTAATGCGTTTAATACCCCAGAACAGCTGCAATTTTGCCTTAATGCAAGGCCTGCGCTGCATTTAACATTGCAGGAGCCTAATTGCATTTAACATTTGAGAGGATTTGCAAAATTATTGCAATTAATTTTATTGCATTTAACATCCCAGGGGTTGCAATATTGCTTTAATGCAACGCCAGCGCTGCATTTAACAATGCAGCAGCCTGCAAAGTTATCCTAATACGATGCATTAGTCGCATTTAACATTTGAGAGGTTTTGCAGGATTATTATTATTGCATTTCACATCGCAGGGTCTTGCAATATTTCTTTAATGCAAGGCGATCACTGCATTTAACATTGCAGCAGCCTGAAAAGACATCCTAATGCGATGCATTTGTTGCATTTAACATTTGAGAGGTTTTGCAAAATTATTGCAATTAATTTAATGCATTTAACACCCACTGTGGGTCGCTAGATGACTTTAATGCAAGGCCATCAATGCATTTAACATTGCAGCAGCCTGCAAAGTTATCCTAATACGATGCATTAGTCACGTTTAACATTTGAGAGGTTTTGCAGGATTATTATTGCATTTCACATCGCAGGGTGTTGCAATATTTCTTTAATGCAAGGCGATCACTGCATTTAACATTGCAGCAGCCTGAAAAGTCATCCTAATGCGATGCATTTGTTGCATTTAACATTTGAGAGGTTTTGCAAAATTATTGCAATTAATTTAATGCATATAACATCCATTGGGGGTCGCTAGATGACTTTAATGCAAGGCCACCACTGCATTTAACATTGCAGTAGCCTGCAAAGTTATCCTAATACGATGCATTAGTCACGTTTAACATTTGAGAGGTTTTGCAGGATTATTGCATTTCACATCGCAGGGTGTTGCAATATTTCTTTAATGCAAGGCGATCACTGCATTTAACATTGCAGCAGCCTGAAAAGTCATCCTAATGCGATGCATTTGTTGCATTTAACATTTGAGAGGTTTTGCAAAATTATTGCAATTAATTTAATGCATATAACATCCATTGGGGGTCGCTAGATGACTTTAATGCAAGGCCACCACTGCATTTAACATTGCAGTAGCCTGCAAAGTTATCCTAATACGATGCATTAGTCACGTTTAACATTTGAGAGGTTTTGCAGGATTATTGCATTTCACATCGCAGGGTGTTGCAATATTTCTTTAATGCAAGGCGATCACTGCATTTAACATTGCAGCAGCCTGAAAAGTTATCCTAATGCGATGCCGGGGGTAGTAAATACAATAATAATACTATAGTAATAATAATTTATATTATTAATAATAAGAATAAATCAAAGATTGATTGATTGATCGATCGGTGGGTGGGTGGGTGGATGGATGCCAGGAATTTGAGAGATTTTGCATGATTATTACAATGATTTTAATGCGTTTAATACCCCAGAACAGCTGCAATTTTGCTTTAATGCAAGGCCTGCGCTGCATTTAACATTGCAGGAGCCTAATTGCATTTAACATTTGAGAGGATTTGCAAAATTATTGCAATTAATTTTATTGCATTTAACATCCCAGGGGTTGCAATATTGCTTTAATGCAATGCCAGCGCTGCATTTAACAATGCAGCAGCCTGCAAAGTTATCCTAATATGATGCATTAGTCGCATTTAACATTTGAGAGGTTTTGCAGGATTATTATTATTGCATTTCACATCACAGGGTCTTGCAATATTTCTTTAATGCAAGGCGATCACTGCATTTAACATTGCAGCAGCCTGAAAAGTCATCCTAATGCGATGCATTTGTTGCATTTAACATTTGAGAGGTTTTGCAAAATTATTGCAATTAATTTAATGCATTTAACACCCACTGTGGGTCGCTAGATGACTTTAATGCAAGGCCATCACTGCATTTAACATTGCAGCAGCCTGCAAAGTTATCCTAATACGATGCATTAGTCCCGTTTAACATTTGAGAGGTTTAGCAGGATTATTATTGCATTTCACATCGCAGGGTGTTGCAATATTTCTTTAATGCAAGGCGATCACTGCATTTAACATTGCAGCAGCCTGAAAAGTCATCCTAATGCGATGCATTTGTTGCATTTAACATTTGAGAGGTTTTGCAAAATTATTGCAATTAATTTAATGCATATAACATCCATTGGGGGTCGCTAGATGACTTTAATGCAAGGCCATCACTGCATTTAACATTGCAGTAGCCTGCAAAGTTATCCTAATACGATGCATTAGTCACGTTTAACATTTGAGAGGTTTTGCAGGATTATTATTGCATTTCACATCGCAGGGTGTTGCAATATTTCTTTAATGCAAGGCGATCACTGCATTTAACATTGCAGCAGCCTGAAAAGTCATCCTAATGCGATGCCGGGGGTAGTAAATACAATAATAATACTATAGTAATAATAATTTATATTATTAATAATAAGAATAAATCAAAGATTGATTGATTGATCGATCGGTGGGTGGGTGGATGGATGTCAGGAATTTGAGAGATTTTGCATGATTATTACAATGATTTTAATGCGTTTAATACCCCAGAACAGCTGCAATTTTGCCTTAATGCAAGGCCTGCGCTGCATTTAACATTGCAGGAGCCTAATTGCATTTAACATTTGAGAGGATTTGCAAAATTATTGCAATTAATTTTATTGCATTTAACATCCCAGGGGGTTGCAATATTGCTTTAATGCAACGCCAGCGCTGCATTTAACAATGCAGCAGCCTGCAAAGTTATCCTAATACGATGCATTAGTCGCATTTAACATTTGAGAGGTTTTGCAGGATTATTATTATTGCATTTCACATCGCAGGGTGTTGCAATATTTCTTTAATGCAAGGCGATCACTGCATTTAACATTGCAGCAGCCTGAAAAGTCATCCTAATGCGATGCATTTGTTGCATTTAACATTTGAGAGGTTTTGCAAAATTATTGCAATTAATTTAATGCATATAACATCCATTGGGGGTCGCTAGATGACTTTAATGCAAGGCCATCACTGCATTTAACATTGCAGTAGCCTGCAAAGTTATCCTAATACGATGCATTAGTCACGTTTAACATTTGAGAGGTTTTGCAGGATTATTATTGCATTTCACATCGCAGGGTGTTGCAATATTTCTTTAATGCAAGGCGATCACTGCATTTAACATTGCAGCAGCCTGAAAAGTCATCCTAATGCGATGCCGGGGGTAGTAAATACAATAATAATACTATAGTAATAATAATTTATATTATTAATAATAAGAATAAATCAAAGATTGATTGATTGATCGATCGGTGGGTGGGTGGGTGGATGGATGTCAGGAATTTGAGAGATTTTGCATGATTATTACAATGATTTTAATGCGTTTAATACCCCAGAACAGCTGCAATTTTGCTTTAATGCAAGGCCTGCGCTGCATTTAACATTGCAGGAGCCTAATTGCATTTAACATTTGAGAGGATTTGCAAAATTATTGCAATTAATTTTATTGCATTTAACATCCCAGGGGTTGCAATATTGCTTTAATGCAATGCCAGCGCTGCATTTAACAATGCAGCAGCCTGCAAAGTTATCCTAATATGATGCATTAGTCGCATTTAACATTTGAGAGGTTTTGCAGGATTATTATTATTGCATTTCACATCGCAGGGTCTTGCAATATTTCTTTAATGCAAGGCGATCACTGCATTTAACATTGCAGCAGCCTGAAAAGTCATCCTAATGCGATGCATTTGTTGCATTTAACATTTGAGAGGTTTTGCAAAATTATTGCAAATAATTTAATGCATTTAACACCCACTGTGGGTCGCTAGATGACTTTAATGCAAGGCCATCACTGCATTTAACATTGCAGCAGCCTGCAAAGTTATCCTAATACGATCCATTGGTCCCGTTTAACATTTGAGAGGTTTTGCAGGATTATTATTGCATTTCACATCGCAGGGTGTTGCAATATTTCTTTAATGCAAGGCGATCACTGCATTTAACATTGCAGCAGCCTGAAAAGTCATCCTAATGCGATGCATTTGTTGCATTTAACATTTGAGAGGTTTTGCAAAATTATTGCAATTAATTTAATGCATTTAACACCCACTGTGGGTCGCTAGATGACTTTAATGCAATGCCATCACTGCATTTAACATTGCAGCAGCCTGCAAAGTTATCCTAATACGATGCATTAGCCCCGTTTAACATTTGAGAGGTTTTGCAGGATTATTATTGCATTTCACATCGCAGGGTGTTGCAATATTTCTTTAATGCAAGGCGATCACTGCATTTAACATTGCAGCAGCCTGAAAAGTCATCCTAATGCGATGCATTTGTTGCATTTAACATTTGAGAGGTTTTGCAAAATTATTGCAATTAATTTAATGCATATAACATCCATTGGGGGTCGCTAGATGACTTTAATGCAAGGCCATCACTGCATTTAACATTGCAGTAGCCTGCAAAGTTATCCTAATACGATGCATTAGTCACGTTTAACATTTGAGAGGTTTTGCAGGATTATTATTGCATTTCACATCGCAGGGTGTTGCAATATTTCTTTAATGCAAGGCGATCACTGCATTTAACATTGCAGCAGCCTGAAAAGTCATCCTAATGCGATGCCGGGGGTAGTAAATACAATAATAATACTATAGTAATAATAATTTATATTATTAATAATAAGAATAAATCAAAGATTGATTGATTGATCGATCGGTGGGTGGGTGGGTGGATGGATGTCAGGAATTTGAGAGATTTTGCATGATTATTACAATGATTTTAATGCGTTTAATACCCCAGAACAGCTGCAATTTTGCTTTAATGCAAGGCCTGCGCTGCATTTAACATTGCAGGAGCCTAATTGCATTTAACATTTGAGAGGATTTGCAAAATTATTGCAATTAATTTTATTGCATTTAACATCCCAGGGGTTGCAATATTGCTTTAATGCAACGCCAGCGCTGCATTTAACAATGCAGCAGCCTGCAAAGTTATCCTAATACGATGCATTAGTCGCATTTAACATTTGAGAGGTTTTGCACGATTATTATTATTGCATTTCACATCGCAGGGTCTTGCAATATTTCTTTAATGCAAGGCGATCACTGCATTTAACATTGCAGCAGCCTGAAAAGTCATCCTAATGCGATGCATTTGTTGCATTTAACATTTGAGAGGTTTTGCAAAATTATTGCAATTAATTTAATGCATTTAACACCCACTGTGGGTCGCTAGATGACTTTAATGCAAGGCCATCACTGCATTTAACATTGCAGCAGCCTGCAAAGTTATCCTAATACGATCCATTGGTCCCGTTTAACATTTGAGAGGTTTTGCAGGATTATTATTGCATTTCACATCGCAGGGTGTTGCAATATTTCTTTAATGCAAGGCGATCACTGCATTTAACATTGCAGCAGCCTGAAAAGTCATCCTAATGCGATGCATTTGTTGCATTTAACATTTGAGAGGTTTTGCAAAATTATTGCAATTAATTTAATGCATATAACATCCATTGGGGGTCGCTAGATGACTTTAATGCAAGGCCATCACTGCATTTAACATTGCAGTAGCCTGCAAAGTTATCCTAATACGATGCATTATTCATGTTTAACATTTGAGAGGTTTTGCAGGATTATTATTGCATTTCACATCGCAGGGTGTTGCAATATTTCTTTAATGCAAGGCGATCACTGCATTTAACATTGCAGCAGCCTGAAAAGTCATCCTCATGCGATGCCGGGGGTAGTAAATACAATAATAATACTATAGTAATAATAATTTATATTATTAATAATAAGAATAAATCAAAGATTGATTGATTGATCGATCGGTGGGTGGGTGGGTGGATGGATGTCAGGAATTTGAGAGATTTTGCATGATTATTACAATGATTTTAATGCGTTTAATACCCCAGAACAGCTGCAATTTTGCTTTAATGCAAGGCCTGCGCTGCATTTAACATTGCAGGAGCCTAATTGCATTTAACATTTGAGAGGATTTGCAAAATTATTGCAATTAATTTTATTGCATTTAACATCCCAGGGGTTGCAATATTGCTTTAATGCAACGCCAGCGCTGCATTTAACAATGCAGCAGCCTGCAAAGTTATCCTAATACGATGCATTAGTCGCATTTAACATTTGAGAGGTTTTGCACGATTATTATTATTGCATTTCACATCGCAGGGTCTTGCAATATTTCTTTAATGCAAGGCGATCACTGCATTTAACATTGCAGCAGCCTGAAAAGTCATCCTAATGCGATGCATTTGTTGCATTTAACATTTGAGAGGTTTTGCAAAATTATTGCAATTAATTTAATGCATTTAACACCCACTGTGGGTCGCTAGATGACTTTAATGCAAGGCCATCACTGCATTTAACATTGCAGCAGCCTGCAAAGTTATCCTAATACGATGCATTAGTCCCGTTTAACATTTGAGAGGTTTTGCAGGATTATTATTGCATTTCACATCGCAGGGTGTTGCAATATTTCTTTAATGCAAGGCGATCACTGCATTTAACATTGCAGCAGCCTGAAAAGTCATCCTAATGCGATGCATTTGTTGCATTTAACATTTGAGAGGTTTTGCAAAATTATTGCAATTAATTTAATGCATATAACATCCATTGGGGGTCGCTAGATGACTTTAATGCAAGGCCATCACTGCATTTAACATTGCAGTAGCCTGCAAAGTTATCCTAATACGATGCATTAGTCACGTTTAACATTTGAGAGGTTTTGCAGGATTATTATTGCATTTCACATCGCAGGGTGTTGCAATATTTCTTTAATGCAAGGCGATCACTGCATTTAACATTGCAGCAGCCTGAAAAGTCATCCTAATGCGATGCCGGGGGTAGTAAATACAATAATAATACTATAGTAATAATAATTTATATTATTAATAATAAGAATAAATCAAAGATTGATTGATTGATCGATCGGTGGGTGGGTGGGTGGATGGATGTCAGGAATTTGAGAGATTTTGCATGATTATTACAATGATTTTAATGCGTTTAATACCCCAGAACAGCTGCAATTTTGCTTTAATGCAAGGCCTGCGCTGCATTTAACATTGCAGGAGCCTAATTGCATTTAACATTTGAGAGGATTTGCAAAATTATTGCAATTAATTTTATTGCATTTAACATCCCAGGGGTTGCAATATTGCTTTAATGCAACGCCAGCGCTGCATTTAACAATGCAGCAGCCTGCAAAGTTATCCTAATACGATGCATTAGTCGCATTTAACATTTGAGAGGTTTTGCAGGATTATTATTATTGCATTTCACATCGCAGGGTGTTGCAATATTTCTTTAATGCAAGGCGATCACTGCATTTAACATTGCAGCAGGCTGAAAAGTCATCCTAATGCGATGCATTTGTTGCATTTAACATTTGAGAGGTTTTGCAAAATTATTGCAATTAATTTAATGCATTTAACACCCACTGTGGGTCGCTAGATGACTTTAATGCAAGGCCATCACTGCATTTAACATTGCAGCAGCCTGCAAAGTTATCCTAATACGATGCATTAGTCCCGTTTAACATTTGAGAGGTTTTGCAGGATTATTATTGCATTTCACATCGCAGGGTGTTGCAATATTTCTTTAATGCAAGGCGATCACTGCATTTAACATTGCAGCAGCCTGAAAAGTCATCCTAATGCGATGCATTTGTTGCATTTAACATTTGAGAGGTTTTGCAAAATTATTGCAATTAATTTAATGCATATAACATCCATTGGGGGTCGCTAGATGACTTTAATGCAAGGCCATCACTGCATTTAACATTGCAGTAGCCTGCAAAGTTATCCTAATACGATGCATTAGTCACGTTTAACATTTGAGAGGTTTTGCAGGATTATTATTGCATTTCACATCGCACGGTGTTGCAATATTTCTTTAATGCAAGGCGATCACTGCATTTAACATTGCAGCAGCCTGAAAAGTCATCCTAATGCGATGCCGGGGGTAGTAAATACAATAATAATACTATAGTAATAATAATTTATATTATTAATAATAAGAATAAATCAAAGATTGATTGATTGATCGATCGGTGGGTGGGTGGGTGGGTGGATGGATGTCAGGAATTTGAGAGATTTTGCATGATTATTACAATGATTTTAATGCGTTTAATACCCCAGAACAGCTGCAATTTTGCCTTAATGCAAGGCCTGCGCTGCATTTAACATTGCAGGAGCCTAATTGCATTTAACATTTGAGAGGATTTGCAAAATTATTGCAATGAATTTTATTGCATTTAACATCCCAGGGGTTGCAACATTGCTTTAATGCAACGCCAGCGCTGCATTTAACAATGCAGCAGCCTGCAAAGTTATCCTAATACGATGCATTAGTCGCATTTAACATTTGAGAGGTTTTGCAGGATTATTATTATTGCATTTCACATCGCAGGGTCTTGCAATATTTCTTTAATGCAAGGCGATCACTGCATTTAACATTGCAGCAGCCTGAAAAGTCATCCTAATGCGATGCATTTGTTGCATTTAACATATGAGAGGTTTTGCAAAATTATTGCAATTAATTTAATGCATTTAACACCCACTGTGGGTCGCTAGATGACTTTAATGCAAGGCCATCAATGCATTTAACATTGCAGCAGCCTGCAAAGTTATCCTAATACGATGCATTAGTCACGTTTAACATTTGAGAGGTTTTGCAGGATTATTATTGCATTTCACATCGCAGGGTGTTGCAATATTTCTTTAATGCAAGGCGATCACTGCATTTAACATTGCAGCAGCCTGAAAAGTCATCCTAATGCGATGCATTTGTTGCATTTAACATTTGAGAGGTTTTGCAAAATTATTGCAATTAATTTAATGCATATAACATACATTGGGGGTCGCTAGATGACTTTAATGCAAGGCCATCACTGCATTTAACATTGCAGTAGCCTGCAAAGTTATCCTAATACGATGCATTAGTCACGTTTAACATTTGAGAGGTTTTGCAGGATTATTATTGCATTTCACATCGCAGGGTGTTGCAATATTTCTTTAATGCAAGGCGATCACTGCATTTAACATTGCAGCAGCCTGAAAAGTCATCCTAATGCGATGCCGGGGGTAGTAAATACAATAATAATACTATAGTAATAATAATTTATATTATTAATAATAAGAATAAATCAAAGATTGATTGATTGATCGATCGGTGGGTGGGTGGGTGGATGGATGTCAGGAATTTGAGAGATTTTGCATGATTATTACAATGATTTTAATGCGTTTAATACCCCAGAACAGCTGTAATTTTGCTTTAATGCAAGGCCTGCGCTGCATTTAACATTGCAGGAGCCTAATTGCATTTAACATTTGAGAGGATTTGCAAAATTATTGCAATTAATTTTATTGCATTTAACATCCCAGGGGTTGCAATATTGCTTTAATGCAACGCCAGCGCTGCATTTAACAATGCAGCAGCCTGCAAAGTTATCCTAATACGATGCATTAGTCGCATTTAACATTTGAGAGGTTTTGCAGGATTATTATTATTGCATTTCACATCGCAGGGTGTTGCAATATTTCTTTAATGCAAGGCGATCACTGCAATTAACATTGCAGCAGCCTGAAAAGTCATCCTAATGCGATGCATTTGTTGCATTTAACATTTGAGAGGTTTTGCAAAATTATTGCAATTAATTTAATGCATATAACATCCATTGGGGGTCGCTAGATGACTTTAATGCAAGGCCATCACTGCATTTAACATTGCAGTAGCCTGCAAAGTTATCCTAATACGATGCATTAGTCACGTTTAACATTTGAGAGGTTTTGCAGGATTATTATTGCATTTCACATCGCAGGGTGTTGCAATATTTCTTTAATGCAAGGCGATCACTGCATTTAACATTGCAGTAGCCTGCAAAGTTATCCTAATACGATGCATTAGTCACGTTTAACATTTGAGAGGTTTTGCAGGATTATTATTGCATTTCACATCGCAGGGTGTTGCAATATTTCTTTAATGCAAGGCGATCACTGCATTTAACATTGCAGCAGCCTGAAAAGTCATCCTAATGCGATGCATTTGTTGCATTTAACATTTGAGAGGCTTTGCAAAATTATTGCAATTAATTTAATGCATATAACATCCATTGGGGGTCGCTAGATGACTTTAATGCAAGGCCATCACTGCATTTAACATTGCAGAAGCCTGCAAAGTTATCCTAATACGATGCATTAGTCCCGTTTAACATTTGAGAGGTTTTGCAGGATTATTATTGCATTTCACATCGCAGGGTGTTGCAATATTTCTTTAATGCAAGGCGATCACTGCATTTAACATTGCAGCTGCCTGAAAAGTCATCCTAATGCGATGCATTTGTTGCATTTAACATTTGAGAGGTTTTGCAAAATTATTGCAATTAATTTAATGCATATAACATCCATTGGGGGTCGCTAGATGACTTTAATGCAAGGCCATCACTGCATTTAACATTGCAGTAGCCTGCAAAGTTATCCTAATACGATGCATTAGTCACGTTTAACATTTGAGAGGTTTTGCAGGATTATTATTGCATTTCACATCGCAGGGTGTTGCAATATTTCTTTAATGCAAGGCGATCACTGCATTTAACATTGCAGCAGCCTGAAAAGTATTCCTAATGCGATGCCGGGGGTAGTAAATACAATAATAATACTATAGTAATAATAATTTATATTATTAATAATAAGAATAAATCAAAGATTGATTGATTGATCGATCGGTGGGTGGGTGGGTGGATGGATGTCAGGAATTTGAGAGATTTTGCATGATTATTACAATGATTTTAATGCGTTTAATACCCCAGAACAGCTGCAATTTTGCTTTAATGCAAGGCCTGCGCTGCATTTAACATTGCAGGAGCCTAATTGCATTTAACATTTGAGAGGATTTGCAAAATTATTGCAATTAATTTTATTGCATTTAACATCCCAGGGGTTGCAATATTGCTTTAATGCAACGCCAGCGCTGCATTTAACAATGCAGCAGCCTGCAAAGTTATCCTAATACGATGCATTAGTCGCATTTAACATTTGAGAGGTTTTGCAGGATTATTATTATTGCATTTCACATCGCAGGGTCTTGCAATATTTCTTTAATGCAAGGCGATCACTGCATTTAACATTGCAGCAGCCTGAAAAGTCATCCTAATGCGATGCATTTGTTGCATTTAACATTTGAGAGGTTTTGCAAAATTATTGCAATTAATTTAATGCATATAACATCCATTGGGGGTCGCTAGATGACTTTAATGCAAGGCCATCACTGCATTTAACATTGCAGTAGCCTGCAAAGTTATCCTAATACGATGCATTAGTCACGTTTAACATTTGAGAGGTTTTGCAGGATTATTATTGCATTTCACATCGCAGGGTGTTGCAATATTTCTTTAATGCAAGGCGATCACTGCATTTAACATTGCAGCAGCCTGAAAAGTCATCCTAATGCGATGCCGGGGGTAGTAAATGCAATAATAATACTATAGTAATAATAATTTATATTATTAATAATAAGAATAAATCAAAGATTGATTGATTGATCGATCGGTGGGTGGATGGGTGGATGGATGTCAGGAATTTGAGAGATTTTGCATGATTATTACAATGATTTTAATGCGTTTAATACCCCAGAACAGCTGCAATTTTGCTTTAATGCAAGGCCTGCGCTGCATTTAACATTGCAGGAGCCTAATTGCATTTAACATTTGAGAGGATTTGCAAAATTATTGCAATTAATTTTATTGCATTTAACATCCCAGGGGTTGCAATATTGCTTTAATGCAACGCCAGCGCTGCATTTAACAATGCAGCAGCCTGCAAAGTTATCCTAATACGATGCATTAGTCGCATTTAACATTTGAGAGGTTTTGCACGATTATTATTATTGCATTTCACATCGCAGGGTCTTGCAATATTTCTTTAATGCAAGGCGATCACTGCATTTAACATTGCAGCAGCCTGAAAAGTCATCCTAATGCGATGCATTTGTTGCATTTAACATTTGAGAGGTTTTGCAAAATTATTGCAATTAATTTAATGCATTTAACACCCACTGTGGGTCGCTAGATGACTTTAATGCAAGGCCATCACTGCATTTAACATTGCAGCAGCCTGCAAAGTTATCCTAATACGATCCATTGGTCCCGTTTAACATTTGAGAGGTTTTGCAGGATTATTATTGCATTTCACATCGCAGGGTGTTGCAATATTTCTTTAATGCAAGGCGATCACTGCATTTAACATTGCAGCAGCCTGAAAAGTCATCCTAATGCGATGCATTTGTTGCATTTAACATTTGAGAGGTTTTGCAAAATTATTGCAATTAATTTAATGCATTTAACACCCACTGTGGGTCGCTAGATGACTTTAATGCAAGGCCATCACTGCATTTAACATTGCAGCAGCCTGCAAAGTTATCCTAATACGATGCATTAGCCCCGTTTAACATTTGAGAGGTTTTGCAGGATTATTATTGCATTTCACATCGCAGGGTGTTGCAATATTTCTTTAATGCAAGGCGATCACTGCATTTAACATTGCAGCAGCCTGAAAAGTCATCCTAATGCGATGCATTTGTTGCATTTAACATTTGAGAGGTTTTGCAAAATTATTGCAATTAATTTAATGCATATAACATCCATTGGGGGTCGCTAGATGACTTTAATGCAAGGCCATCACTGCATTTAACATTGCAGTAGCCTGCAAAGTTATCCTAATACGATGCATTAGTCACGTTTAACATTTGAGAGGTTTTGCAGGATTATTATTGCATTTCACATCGCAGGGTGTTGCAATATTTCTTTAATGCAAGGCGATCACTGCATTTAACATTGCAGCAGCCTGAAAAGTCATCCTAATGCGATGCCGGGGGTAGTAAATACAATAATAATACTATAGTAATAATAATTTATATTATTAATAATAAGAATAAATCAAAGATTGATTGATTGATCGATCGGTGGGTGGGTGGGTGGATGGATGTCAGGAATTTGAGAGATTTTGCATGATTATTACAATGATTTTAATGCGTTTAATACCCCAGAACAGCTGCAATTTTGCTTTAATGCAAGGCCTGCGCTGCATTTAACATTGCAGGAGCCTAATTGCATTTAACATTTGAGAGGATTTGCAAAATTATTGCAATTAATTTTATTGCATTTAACATCCATGGGGTTGCAATATTGCTTTAATGCAACGCCAGCGCTGCATTTAACAATGCAGCAGCCTGCAAAGTTATCCTAATACGATGCATTAGTCGCATTTAACATTTGAGAGGTTTTGCACGATTATTATTATTGCATTTCACATCGCAGGGTCTTGCAATATTTCTTTAATGCAAGGCGATCACTGCATTTAACATTGCAGCAGCCTGAAAAGTCATCCTAATGCGATGCATTTGTTGCATTTAACATTTGAGAGGTTTTGCAAAATTATTGCAATTAATTTAATGCATTTAACACCGACTGTGGGACGCTAGATGACTTTAATGCAAGGCCATCACTGCATTTAACATTGCAGCAGCCTGCAAAGTTATCCTAATACGATCCATTGGTCCCGTTTAACATTTGAGAGGTTTTGCAGGATTATTATTGCATTTCACATCGCAGGGTGTTGCAATATTTCTTTAATGCAAGGCGATCACTGCATTTAACATTGCAGCAGCCTGAAAAGTCATCCTAATGCGATGCATTTGTTGCATTTAACATTTGAGAGGTTTTGCAAAATTATTGCAATTAATTTAATGCTTATAACATCCATTGGGGGTCGCTAGATGACTTTAATGCAAGGCCATCACTGCATTTAACATTGCAGTAGCCTGCAAAGTTATCCTAATACGATGCATTATTCATGTTTAACATTTGAGAGGTTTTGCAGGATTATTATTGCATTTCACATCGCAGGGTGTTGCAATATTTCTTTAATGCAAGGCGATCACTGCATTTAACATTGCAGCAGCCTGAAAAGTCATCCTAATGCGATGCCGGGGGTAGTAAATACAATAATAATACTATAGTAATAATAATTTATATTATTAATAATAAGAATAAATCAAAGATTGATTGATTGATCGATCGGTGGGTGGGTGGATGGATGGATGTCAGGAATTTGAGAGATTTTGCATGATTATTACAATGATTTTAATGCGTTTAATACCCCAGAACAGCTGCAATTTTGCTTTAATGCAAGGCCTGCGCTGCATTTAACATTGCAGGAGCCTAATTGCATTTAACATTTGAGAGGATTTGCAAAATTATTGCAATTAATTTTATTGCATTTAACATCCCAGGGGTTGCAATATTGCTTTAATGCAACGCCAGCGCTGCATTTAACAATGCAGCAGCCTGCAAAGTTATCCTAATACGATGCATTAGTCGCATTTAACATTTGAGAGGTTTTGCACGATTATTATTATTGCATTTCACATCGCAGGGTCTTGCAATATTTCTTTAATGCAAGGCGATCACTGCATTTAACATTGCAGCAGCCTGAAAAGTCATCCTAATGCGATGCATTTGTTGCATTTAACATTTGAGAGGTTTTGCAAAATTATTGCAATTAATTTAATGCATTTAACACCCACTGTGGGTCGCTAGATGACTTTAATGCAAGGCCATCACTGCATTTAACATTGCAGCAGCCTGCAAAGTTATCCTAATACGATGCATTAGTCCCATTTAACATTTGAGAGGTTTTGCAGGATTATTATTGCATTTCACATCGCAGGGTGTTGCAATATTTCTTTAATGCAAGGCGATCACTGCATTTAACATTGCAGCAGCCTGAAAAGTCATCCTAATGCGATGCATTTGTTGCATTTAACATTTGAGAGGTTTTGCAAAATTATTGCAATTAATTTAATGCATATAACATCCATTGCGGGTCGCTAGATGACTTTAATGCAAGGCCATCACTGCATTTAACATTGCAGTAGCCTGCAAAGTTATCCTAATACGATGCATTATTCATGTTTAACATTTGAGAGGTTTTGCAGGATTATTATTGCATTTCACATCGCAGGGTGTTGCAATATTTCTTTAATGCAAGGCGATCACTGCATTTAACATTGCAGCAGCCTGAAAAGTCATCCTCATGCGATGCCGGGGGTAGTAAATACAATAATAATACTATAGTAATAATAATTTATATTATTAATAATAAGAATAAATCAAAGATTGATTGATTGATCGATCGGTGGGTGGGTGGGTGGATGGATGTCAGTAATTTGAGAGATTTTGCATGATTATTACAATGATTTTAATGCGTTTAATACCCCAGAACAGCTGCAATTTTGCTTTAATGCAAGGCCTGCGCTGCATTTAACATTGCAGGAGCCTAATTGCATTTAACATTTGAGAGGATTTGCAAAATTATTGCAATTAATTTTATTGCATTTAACATCCCAGGGGTTGCAATATTGCTTTAATGCAACGCCAGCGCTGCATTTAACAATGCAGCAGCCTGCAAAGTTATCCTAATACGATGCATTAGTCGCATTTAACATTTGAGAGGTTTTGCACGATTATTATTATTGCATTTCACATCGCAGGGTCTTGCAATATTTCTTTAATGCAAGGCGATCACTGCATTTAACATTGCAGCAGCCTGAAAAGTCATCCTAATGCGATGCATTTGTTGCATTTAACATTTGAGAGGTTTTGCAAAATTATTGCAATTAATTTAATGCATTTAACACCCACTGTGGGTCGCTAGATGACTTTAATGCAAGGCCATCACTGCATTTAACATTGCAGCAGCCTGCAAAGTTATCCTAATACGATGCATTAGTCCCATTTAACATTTGAGAGGTTTTGCAGGATTATTATTGCATTTCACATCGCAGGGTGTTGCAATATTTCTTTAATGCAAGGCGATCACTGCATTTAACATTGCAGCAGCCTGAAAAGTCATCCTAATGCGATGCATTTGTTGCATTTAACATTTGAGAGGTTTTGCAAAATTATTGCA
Organism: Rhinoraja longicauda; assembly: GCF_053455715.1. Taxonomy (NCBI): domain Eukaryota; kingdom Metazoa; phylum Chordata; class Chondrichthyes; order Rajiformes; family Arhynchobatidae; genus Rhinoraja; species Rhinoraja longicauda. Next base: position 66,860 of record NW_027601600.1, read on the forward strand.
ATTAATTTAATGCATATAACATCCATTGGGGGTCGCTAGATGACTTTAATGCAAGGCCATCACTGCATTTAACATTGCAGTAGCCTGCAAAGTTATCCTAATACGATGCATTAGTCACGTTTAACATTTGAGAGGTTTTGCAGGATTATTATTGCATTTCACATCGCAGGGTGTTGCAATATTTCTTTAATGCAAGGCGATCACTGCATTTAACATTGCAGCAGCCTGATAAGTCATCCTAATGCGATGCCGGAGGTAGTAAATACAATAATAATACTATAGTAATAATAATTTATATTATTAATAATAAGAATAAATCAAAGATTGATTGATTGATCGATCGGTGGGTGGGTGGGTGGATGGATGTCAGGAATTTGAGAGATTTTGCATGATTATTACAATGATTTTAATGCGTTTAATACCCCAGAACAGCTGCAATTTTGCTTTAATGCAAGGCCTGCGCTGCATTTAACATTGCAGGAGCCTAATTGCATTTAACATTTGAGAGGATTTGCAAAATTATTGCAATTAATTTTATTGCATTTAACATCCCAGGGGTTGCAATATTGCTTTAATGCAACGCCAGCGCTGCATTTAACAATGCAGCAGCCTGCAAAGTTATCCTAATACGATGCATTAGTCGCATTTAACACTTGAGAGGTTTTGCAGGATTATTATTATTGCATTTCACATCGCAGGGTGTTGCAATATTTCTTTAATGCAAGGCGATCACTGCATTTAACATTGCAGCAGCCTGAAAAGTCATCCTAATGCGATGCATTTGTTGCATTTAACATTTGAGAGGTTTTGCAAAATTATTGCAATTAATTTAATGCATTTAACACCCACTGTGGGTCGCTAGATGACTTTAATGCAAGGCCATCACTGCATTTAACATTGCAGCAGCCTGCAAAGTTATCCTAATACGATGCATTAGTCCCGTTTAACATTTGAGAGGTTTTGCAGGATTATTATTGCATTTCACATCGCAGGGTGTTGCAATATTTCTTTAATGCAAGGCGATCACTGCATTTAACATTGCAGCAGCCTGAAAAGTCATCCTAATGCGATGCATTTGTTGCATTTAACATTTGAGAGGTTTTGCAAAATTATTGCAATTAATTTAATGCATATAACATCCATTGGGGGTCGCTAGATGACTTTAATGCAAGGCCATCACTGCATTTAACATTGCAGTAGCCTGCAAAGTTATCCTAATACGATGCATTAGTCACGTTTAACATTTGAGAGGTTTTGCAGGATTATTATTGCATTTCACATCGCAGGGTGTTGCAATATTTCTTTAATGCAAGGCGATCACTGCATTTAACATTGCAGCAGCCTGAAAAGTCATCCTAATGCGATGCCGGGGGTAGTAAATACAATAATAATACTATAGTAATAATAATTTATATTATTAATAATAAGAATAAATCAAAGATTGATTGATTGATCGATCGGTGGGTGGGTGGTTGGATGGATGTCAGGAATTTGAGAGATTTTGCATGATTATTACAATGATTTTAATGCGTTTAATACACCAGAACAGCTGCAATTTTGCTTTAATGCAAGGCCTGCGCTGCATTTAACATTGCAGGAGCCTAATTGCATTTAACATTTGAGAGGATTTGCAAAATTATTGCAATTAATTTTATTGCATTTAACATCCCAGGGGTTGCAATATTGCTTTAATGCAACGCCAGCGCTGCATTTAACAATGCAGCAGCCTGCAAAGTTATCCTAATACGATGCATTAGTCGCATTTAACATTTGAGAGGTTTTGCAGGATTATTATTATTGCATTTCACATCGCAGGGTGTTGCAATATTTCTTTAATGCAAGGCGATCACTGCATTTAACATTGCAGCAGCCTGAAAAGTCATCCTAATGCGATGCATTTGTTGCATTTAACATTTGAGAGGTTTTGCAAAATTATTGCAATTAATTTAATGCATTTAACACCCACTGTGGGTCGCTAGATGACTTTAATGCAAGGCCATCACTGCATTTAACATTGCAGCAGCCTGCAAAGTTATCCTAATACGATGCATTAGTCCCGTTTAACATTTGAGAGGTTTTGCAGGATTATTATTGCATTTCACATCGCAGGGTGTTGCAATATTTCTTTAATGCAAGGCGATCACTGCATTTAACATTGCAGCAGCCTGAAAAGTCATCCTAATGCAATGCATTTGTTGCATTTAACATTTGAGAGGTTTTGCAAAATTATTGCAATTAATTTAATGCATATAACATCCATTGGGGGTCGCTAGATGACTTTAATGCAAGGCCATCACTGCATTTAACATTGCAGTAGCCTGCAAAGTTATCCTAATACGATGCATTAGTCACGTTTAACATTTGAGAGGTTTTGCAGGATTATTATTGCATTTCACATCGCAGGGTGTTGCAATATTTCTTTAATGCAAGGCGATCACTGCATTTAACATTGCAGCAGCCTGAAAAGTCATCCTAATGCGATGCCGGGGGTAGTAAATACAATAATAATACTATAGTAATAATAATTTATATTATTAATAATAAGAATAAATCAAAGATTGATTGATTGATCGATCGGTGGGTGGGTGGGTGGATGGATGTCAGGAATTTGAGAGATTTTGCATGATTATTACAATGATTTTAATGCGTTTAATACCCCAGAACAGCTGCAATTTTGCTTTAATGCAAGGCCTGCGCTGCATTTAACATTGCAGGAGCCTAATTGCATTTAACATTTGAGAGCATTTGCAAAATTATTGCAATTAGTTTTATTGCATTTAACATCCCAGGGGTTGCAATATTGCTTTAATGCAACGCCAGCGCTGCATTTAACAATGCAGCAGCCTGCAAAGTTATCCTAATATGATGCATTAGTCGCATTTAACATTTGAGAGGTTTTGCAGGATTATTATTATTGCATTTCACATCGCAGGGTCTTGCAATATTTCTTTAATGCAAGGCGATCACTGCATTTAACATTGCAGCAGCCTGAAAAGTCATCCTAATGCGATGCATTTGTTGCATTTAACATTTGAGAGGTTTTGCAGGATTATTATTGCATTTCACATCGCAGGGTGTTGCAATATTTCTTTAATGCAAGGCGATCACTGCATTTAACATTGCAGCAGCCTGAAAAGTCATCCTAATGCGATGCATTTGTTGCATTTAACATTTGAGAGGTTTTGCAAAATAATTGCAATTAATTTAATGCATATAACATCCATTGGGGGTCGCTAGATGACTTTAATGCAAGGCCATCACTGCATTTAACATTGCAGTAGCCTGCAAAGTTATCGTAATACGATGCATTAGTCACGTTTAACATTTGAGAGGTTTTGCAGGATTATTATTGCATTTCACATCGCAGGGTGTTGCAATATTTCTTTAATGCAAGGCGATCACTGCATTTAACATTGCAGCAGCCTGAAAAGTCATCCTAATGCGATGCCGGGGGTAGTAAATACAATAATAATACGATAGTAATAATAATTTATATTATTAATAATAAGAATAAATCAAAGATTGATTGATTGATCGATCGGTGGGTGGGTGGATGGATGTCAGGAATTTGAGAGATTTTGCATGATTATTACAATGATTTTAATGCGTTTAATACCCCAGAACAGCTGCAATTTTGCCTTAATACAAGGCCTGCGCTGCATTTAACATTGCAGGAGCCTAATTGCATTTAACATTTGAGAGGATTTGCAAAATTATTGCAATTAATTTTATTGCATTTAACATCCCAGGGGGTTGCAATATTGCTTTAATGCAACGCCAGCGCTGCATTTAACAATGCAGCAGCCTGCAAAGTTATCCTAATACGATGCATTAGTCGCATTTAACATTTGAGAGGTTTTGCAGGATTATTATTATTGCATTTCACATCGCAGGGTGTTGCAATATTTCTTTAATGCAAGGCGATCACTGCATTTAACATTGCAGCAGCCTGAAAAGTCATCCTAATGCGATGCATTTGTTGCATTTAACATTTGAGAGGTTTTGCAAAATTATTGCAATTAATTTAATGCATTTAACACCCACTGTGGGTCGCTAGATGACTTTAATGCAAGGCCATCACTGCATTTAACATTGCAGCAGCCTGCAAAGTTATCCTAATACGATGCATTAGTCCCGTTTAACATTTGAGAGGTTTTGCAGGATTATTATTGCATTTCACATCGCAGGGTGTTGCAATATTTCTTTAATGCAAGGCGATCACTGCATTTAACATTGCAGCAGCCTGAAAAGTCATCCTAATGCGATGCATTTGTTGCATTTAACATTTGAGAGGTTTTGCAAAATTATTGCAATTAATTTAATGCATATAACATCCATTGGGGGTCGCTAGATGACTTTAATGCAAGGCCATCACTGCATTTAACATTGCAGTAGCCTGCAAAGTTATCCTAATACGATGCATTAGTCACGTTTAACATTTGAGAGGTTTTGCAGGATTATTATTGCATTTCACATCGCAGGGTGTTGCAATATTTCTTTAATGCAAGGCGATCACTGCATTTAACATTGCAGCAGCCTGAAAAGTCATCCTAATGCGATGCCGGGGGTAGTAAATACAATAATAATACTATAGTAATAATAATTTATATTATTAATAATAAGAATAAATCATAGATTGATTGATTGATCGATCGGTGGGTGGGTGGGTGGATGGATGTCAGGAATTTGAGAGATTTTGCATGATTATTACAATGATTTTAATGCGTTTAATACCCCAGAAGAGCTGCAATTTTGCTTTAATGCAAGGCCTGCGCTGCATTTAACATTGCAGGAGCCTAATTGCATTTAACATTTGAGGGGATTTGCAAAATTATTGCAATTAATTTTATTGCATTTAACATCCCAGGGGGTTGCAATATTGCTTTAATGCAACGCCAGCGCTGCATTTAACAATGCAGCAGCCTGCAAAGTTATCCTAATACGATGCATTAGTCGCATTTAACATTTGAGAGGTTTTGCAGGATTATTATTATTGCATTTCACATCGCAGGGTGTTGCAATATTTCTTTAATGCAAGGCGATCACTGCATTTAACATTGCAGCAGCCTGAAAAGTCATCCTAATGCGATGCATTTGTTGCATTTAACATTTGAGAGGTTTTGCAAAATTATTGCAATTAATTTAATGCATTTAACACCCACTGTGGGTCGCTAGATGACTTTAATGCAAGGCCATCACTGCATTTAACATTGCAGCAGCCTGCAAAGTTATCCTAATACGATGCATTAGTCCCGTTTAACATTTGAGAGGTTTTGCAGGATTATTATTGCATTTCACATCGCAGGGTGTTGCAATATTTCTTTAATGCAAGGCGATCACTGCATTTAACATTGCAGCAGCCTGAAAAGTCATCCTAATGCGATGCATTTGTTGCATTTAACATTTGAGAGGTTTTGCAAAATTATTGCAATTAATTTAATGCATATAACATCCATTGGGGGTCGCTAGATGACTTTAATGCAAGGCCATCACTGCATTTAACATTGCAGTAGCCTGCAAAGTTATCCTAATACGATGCATTAGTCACGTTTAACATTTGAGAGGTTTTGCAGGATTATTATTGCATTTCACATCGCAGGGTGTTGCAATATTTCTTTAATGCAAGGCGATCACTGCATTTAACATTGCAGCAGCCTGAAAAGTCATCCTAATGCGATGCCGGGGGTAGTAAATACAATAATAATACTATAGTAATAATAATTTATATTATTAATAATAAGAATAAATCAAAGATTGATTGATTGATCGATCGGTGGGTGGGTGGGTGGATGGATGTCAGGAATTTGAGAGATTTTGCATGATTATTACAATGATTTTAATGCGTTTAATACCCCAGAACAGCTGCAATTTTGCTTTAATGCAAGGCCTGCGCTGCATTTAACATTGCAGGAGCCTAATTGCATTTAACATTTGAGAGGATTTGCAAAATTATTGCAATTAATTTTATTGCATTTAACATCCCAGGGGTTGCAATATTGCTTTAATGCAACGCCAGCGCTGCATTTAACAATGCAGCAGCCTGCAAAGTTATCCTAATACGATGCATTAGTCGCATTTAACATTTGAGAGGTTTTGCACGATTATTATTATTGCATTTCACATCGCAGGGTCTTGCAATATTTCTTTAATGCAAGGCGATCACTGCATTTAACATTGCAGCAGCCTGAAAAGTCATCCTAATGCGATGCATTTGTTGCATTTAACATTTGAGAGGTTTTGCAAAATTATTGCAATTAATTTAATGCATTTAACACCCACTGTGGGTCGCTAGATGACTTTAATGCAAGGCCATCACTGCATTTAACATTGCAGCAGCCTGCAAAGTTATCCTAATACGATGCATTAGTCCCGTTTAACATTTGAGAGGTTTTGCAGGATTATTATTGCATTTCACATCGCAGGGTGTTGCAATATTTCTTTAATGCAAGGCGATCACTGCATTTAACATTGCAGCAGCCTGAAAAGTCATCCTAATGCGATGCATTTGTTGCATTTAACATTTGAGAGGTTTTGCAAAATTATTGCAATTAATTTAATGCATATAACATCCATTGGGGGTCGCTAGATGACTTTAATGCAAGGCCATCACTGCATTTAACATTGCAGTAGCCTGCAAAGTTATCCTAATACGATGCATTAGTCACGTTTAACATTTGAGAGGTTTTGCAGGATTATTATTGCATTTCACATCGCAGGGTGTTGCAATATTTCTTTAATGCAAGGCGATCACTGCATTTAACATTGCAGCAGCCTGAAAAGTCATCCTAATGCGATGCCGGGGGTAGTAAATACAATAATAATACTATAGTAATAATAATTTATATTATTAATAATAAGAATAAATCATAGATTGATTGATTGATCGATCGGTGGGTGGGTGGGTGGATGGATGTCAGGAATTTGAGAGATTTTGCATGATTATTACAATGATTTTAATGCGTTTAATACCCCAGAAGAGCTGCAATTTTGCTTTAATGCAAGGCCTGCGCTGCATTTAACATTGCAGGAGCCTAATTGCATTTAACATTTGAGGGGATTTGCAAAATTATTGCAATTAATTTTATTGCATTTAACATCCCAGGGGGTTGCAATATTGCTTTAATGCAACGCCAGCGCTGCATTTAACAATGCAGCAGCCTGCAAAGTTATCCTAATACGATGCATTAGTCGCATTTAACATTTGAGAGGTTTTGCAGGATTATTATTATTGCATTTCACATCGCAGGGTGTTGCAATATTTCTTTAATGCAAGGCGATCACTGCATTTAACATTGCAGCAGCCTGAAAAGTCATCCTAATGCGATGCATTTGTTGCATTTAACATTTGAGAGGTTTTGCAAAATTATTGCAATTAATTTAATGCATTTAACACCCACTGTGGGTCGCTAGATGACTTTAATGCAAGGCCATCACTGCATTTAACATTGCAGCAGCCTGCAAAGTTATCCTAATACGATGCATTAGTCCCGTTTAACATTTGAGAGGTTTTGCAGGATTATTATTGCATTTCACATCGCAGGGTGTTGCAATATTTCTTTAATGCAAGGCGATCACTGCATTTAACATTGCAGCAGCCTGAAAAGTCATCCTAATGCGATGCATTTGTTGCATTTAACATTTGAGAGGTTTTGCAAAATTATTGCAATTAATTTAATGCATATAACATCCATTGGGGGTCGCTAGATGACTTTAATGCAAGGCCATCACTGCATTTAACATTGCAGTAGCCTGCAAAGTTATCCTAATACGATGCATTAGTCACGTTTAACATTTGAGAGGTTTTGCAGGATTATTATTGCATTTCACATCGCAGGGTGTTGCAATATTTCTTTAATGCAAGGCGATCACTGCATTTAACATTGCAGCAGCCTGAAAAGTCATCCTAATGCGATGCCGGGGGTAGTAAATACAATAATAATACTATAGTAATAATAATTTATATTATTAATAATAAGAATAAATCAAAGATTGATTGATTGATCGATCGGTGGGTGGGTGGGTGGATGGATGTCAGGAATTTGAGAGATTTTGCATGATTATTACAATGATTTTAATGCGTTTAATACCCCAGAACAGCTGCAATTTTGCTTTAATGCAAGGCCTGCGCTGCATTTAACATTGCAGGAGCCTAATTGCATTTAACATTTGAGAGGATTTGCAAAATTATTGCAATTAATTTTATTGCATTTAACATCCCAGGGGTTGCAATATTGCTTTAATGCAACGCCAGCGCTGCATTTAACAATGCAGCAGCCTGCAAAGTTATCCTAATACGATGCATTAGTCGCATTTAACATTTGAGAGGTTTTGCACGATTATTATTATTGCATTTCACATCGCAGGGTCTTGCAATATTTCTTTAATGCAAGGCGATCACTGCATTTAACATTGCAGCAGCCTGAAAAGTCATCCTAATGCGATGCATTTGTTGCATTTAACATTTGAGAGGTTTTGCAAAATTATTGCAATTAATTTAATGCATTTAACACCCACTGTGGGTCGCTAGATGACTTTAATGCAAGGCCATCACTGCATTTAACATTGCAGTAGCCTGCAAAGTTATCCTAATACGATGCATTAGTCACGTTTAACATTTGAGAGGTTTTGCAGGATTATTATTGCATTTCACATCGCAGGGTGTTGCAATATTTCTTTAATGCAAGGCGATCACTGCATTTAACATTGCAGCAGCCTGAAAAGTCATCCTAATGCGATGCATTTGTTGCATTTAACATTTGAGAGGTTTTGCAAAATTATTGCAATTAATTTAATGCATATAACATCCATTGGGGGTCGCTAGATGACTTTAATGCAAGGCCATCACTGCATTTAACATTGCAGTAGCCTGCAAAGTTATCCTAATACGATGCATTAGTCACGTTTAACATTTGAGAGGTTTTGCAGGATTATTATTGCATTTCACATCGCAGGGTGTTGCAATATTTCTTTAATGCAAGGCGATCACTGCATTTAACATTGCAGCAGCCTGAAAAGTCATCCTAATGCGATGCCGGGGGTAGTAAATACAATAATAATACTATAGTAATAATAATTTATATTATTAATAATAAGAATAAATCAAAGATTGATTGATTGATCGATCGGTGGGTGGGTGGGTGGATGGATGTCAGGAATTTGAGAGATTTTGCATGATTATTACAATGATTTTAATGCGTTTAATACCCCAGAACAGCTGCAATTTTGCTTTAATGCAAGGCCTGCGCTGCATTTAACATTGCAGGAGCCTAATTGCATTTAACATTTGAGAGGATTTGCAAAATTATTGCAATTAATTTTATTGCATTTAACATCCCAGGGGTTGCAATATTGCTTTAATGCAACGCCAGCGCTGCATTTAACAATGCAGCAGCCTGCAAAGTTATCCTAATACGATGCATTAGTCGCATTTAACATTTGAGAGGTTTTGCACGATTATTATTATTGCATTTCACATCGCAGGGTCTTGCAATATTTCTTTAATGCAAGGCGATCACTGCATTTAACATTGCAGCAGCCTGAAAAGTCATCCTAATGCGATGCATTTGTTGCATTTAACATTTGAGAGGTTTTGCAGGATTATTATTGCATTTCACATCGCAGGGTGTTGCAATATTTCTTTAATGCAAGGCGATCACTGCATTTAACATTGCAGCAGCCTGAAAAGTCATCCTAATGCGATGCCGGGGGTAGTAAATACAATAATAATACTATAGTAATAATAATTTATATTATTAATAATAAGAATAAATCAAAGATTGATTGATTGATCGATCGGTGGGTGGGTGGATGGATGTCAGGAATTTGAGAGATTTTGCATGATTATTACAATGATTTTAATGCGTTTAATACCCCAGAACAGGTGCAATTTTGCTTTAATGCAAGGCCTGCGCTGCATTTAACATTGCAGGAGCCTAATTGCATTTAACATTTGAGAGGATTTGCAAAATTATTGCAATTAATTTTATTGCATTTAACATCCCAGGGGTTGCAATATTGCTTTAATGCAACGCCAGCGCTGCATTTAACAATGCAGCAGCCTGCAAAGTTATCCTAATACGATGCATTAGTCGCATTTAACATTTGAGAGGTTTTGCAGGATTATTATTATTGCATTTCACATCGCAGGGTGTTGCAATATTTCTTTAATGCAAGGCGATCACTGCATTTAACATTGCAGCAGCCTGAAAAGTCATCCTAATGCGATGCATTTGTTGCATTTAACATTTGAGAGGTTTTGCAAAATTATTGCAATTAATTTAATGCATTTAACACCCACTGTGGGTCGCTAGATGACTTTAATGCAAGGCCATCACTGCATTTAACATTGCAGCAGCCTGCAAAGTTATCCTAATACGATGCATTAGTCCCGTTTAACATTTGAGAGGTTTTGCAGGATTATTATTGCATTTCACATCGCAGGGTGTTGCAATATTTCTTTAATGCAAGGCGATCACTGCATTTAACATTGCAGCAGCCTGAAAAGTCATCCTAATGCGATGCATTTGTTGCATTTAACATTTGAGAGGTTTTGCAAAATTATTGCAATTAATTTAATGCATATAACATCCATTGGGGGTCGCTAGATGACTTTAATGCAAGGCCATCACTGCATTTAACATTGCAGTAGCCTGCAAAGTTATCCTAATACGATGCATTAGTCACGTTTAACATTTGAGAGGTTTTGCAGGATTATTATTGCATTTCACATCGCAGGGTGTTGCAATATTTCTTTAATGCAAGGCGATCACTGCATTTAACATTGCAGCAGCCTGAAAAGTCATCCTAATGCGATGCCGGGGGTAGTAAATACAATAATAATACTATAGTAATAATAATTTATATTATTAATAATAAGAATAAATCAAAGATTGATTGATTGATCGATCGGTGGGTGGGTGGATGGATGTCAGGAATTTGAGAGATTTTGCATGATTATTACAATGATTTTAATGCGTTTAATACCCCAGAACAGCTGCAATTTTGCTTTAATGCAAGGCCTGCGCTGCATTTAACATTGCAGGAGCCTAATTGCATTTAACATTTGAGAGGATTTGCAAAATTATTGCAATTAATTTTATTGCATTTAACATCCCAGGGGGTTGCAATATTGCTTTAATGCAACGCCAGCGCTGCATTTAACAATGCAGCAGCCTGCAAAGTTATCCTAATACGATGCATTAGTGGCATTTAACATTTGAGAGGTTTTGCAGGATTATTATTATTGCATTTCACATCGCAGGGTGTTGCAATATTTCTTTAATGCAAGGCGATCACTGCATTTAACATTGCAGCAGCCTGAAAAGTCATCCTAATGCGATGCATTTGTTGCATTTAACATTTGAGAGGTTTTGCAAAATTATTGCAATTAATTTAATGCATATAACATCCATTCGGGGTCGCTAGATGACTTTAATGCAAGGCCATCACTGCATTTAACATTGCAGTAGCCTGCAAAGTTATCCTAATATGATGCATTAGTCACGTTTAACATTTGAGAGGTTTTGCAGGATTATTATTGCATTTCACATCGCAGGGTGTTGCAATATTTCTTTAATGCAAGGCGATCACTGCATTTAACATTGCAGCAGCCTGAAAAGTCATCCTAATGCGATGCCGGGGGTAGTAAATACAATAATAATACTATAGTAATAATAATTTATATTATTAATAATAAGAATAAATCAAAGATTGATTGATTGATCGATCGGTGGGTGGGTGGATGGATGTCAGGAATTTGAGAGATTTTGCATGATTATTACAATGATTTTAATGCGTTTAATACCCCAGAACAGCTGCAATTTTGCTTTAATGCAAGGCCTGCGCTGCATTTAACATTGCAGGAGCCTAATTGCATTTAACATTTGAGAGGATTTGCAAAATTATTGCAATTAATTTTATTGCATTTAACATCCCAGGGGGTAGCAATATTGCTTTAATGCAACGCCAGCGCTGCATTTAACAATGCAGCAGCCTGCAAAGTTATCCTAATACGATGCATTAGTCGCATTTAATAATCATGCAAAATCTCTCAAATGTTCAATCCAACTAATGCATCGTACCATTAAAATCTTTATTGGTGTATGGTTCTTCCTGACATCCATCCACCCACCCACCGATCAATCAATCAATCAATCTTTGATTAATTCTTATTATTATTAATAATATAAATTATTATTACTATAGTATTATTATTGTATTTACTACCCCCGGCACGTAGCGGAACCTCCAGGGCAGGGAGGAGACTATCCGGCATGTGGAAGTGCTTCTGGGAAGTGTGTCTGATGTGTGTGGGTCTGTGTGTGTCTGTGTGTGTCTGTGTGTGTGTGGGTGTGTGTGTGTGTGGGTGTGTGTGTGGGTGTGTGTGTGGGTGTGTGTGTGGGTCTGTGTTTGGGTCTGTGTTTGGGTCTGTGTTTGAGTCTGTGTTTGGGTTTGTGTTTGGGTTTGTGTTTGGGTCTGTGTTTGGGTTTGTGTTTGGGTCTGTGTTTGTGTTTGTGTTTGGGTCTCCCCCCTCTCCCTCTCCCCCAGCTCTCTCCCCCCCTCTCTCTCTCCCCCAGCTCTATCTCTCCCCCCCTCTCTCTCTCTCCCCCAGCAATAAAAAACAGACGTCACCCTAATTGTGTGCGTGTGTGTGTGTGTGTGTGTGTGTGTGTGTGTGTGTGTGTGTGTGTGTGTGTGTGAGCTGACTGACTTACCCCAGTCTAGTAGACACTCCGACACTCCAGCAGTTGTGACCAAGCTTGCAATGGCCATCTTTTATCTGCCTACCTGCCACCCGGAATAATTATTCTTATTATTAATAATATAAATTATTATTACTATAGTATTATTATTGTATTTACTACCCCCGGCATCGCATTAGGATGACTTTTCAGGCTGCTGCAATGTTAAATGCAGTGATCGCCTTGCATTAAAGAAATATTGCAACACCCTGCGATGTGAAATGCAATAATAATCCTGCAAAACCTCTCAAATGTTAAACGTGACTAATGCATCGTATTAGGATAACTTTGCAGGCTACTGCAATGTTAAATGCAGCGATGGCCTTGCATTAAAGTCATCTAGCGACCCCCAATGGATGTTACATGCATTAAATTAATTGCAATAATTTTGCAAAACCTCTCAAATGTTAAATGCAACAAATGCATCGCATTAGGACGACTTTTCAGGCTGCTGCAATGTTAAATGCAGTGATCGCCTTGCATTAAAGAAATATTGCAACACCCTGCGATGTGAAATGCAATAATAATCCTGCAAAACCTCTCAAATGTTAAATGCGACTAATGCATCATATTAGGATAACTTTGCAGGCTGCTCCAATGTTAAATGCAGTGATGGCCTTGCATTAAAGTCATCTAGCGACCCCCAGTGGGTGTTAAATGCAATAAAATTAATTGCAATCATTTTGCAAAACCTCTCAAATGTTAAATGCAACAAATGCATCGCATTAGGATGACTTTTCAGGCTGCTGCAATGTTAAATGCAGCGCTGGCCTTGCATTAAAGCAATATTGCAACCCCCTGGGATGTTAAATGCAATAAAATTAATTGCAATCATTTTGCAAAACCTCTCAAATGTTAAATGCAATTAATGCAACGCATTAGTAACAACTTTGCAGGCTCCTGCAATGTTAAATGCAGCGCAGGCCTTGCATTAAAGCAAAATTGCAGCTGTTCTGGGGTATTAAACGCATTAAAATCATTGTAATAATCATGCAAAATCTCTCAAATGTTCAATCCAACTAATGCATCGTACCATTAAAATCTTTATTGGTGTACGGTTCTTCCTGACATCCATCCACCCACCCACCGATCAATCAATCAATCAATCTTTGATTAATTCTTATTATTATTAATAATATAAATTATTATTATTATAGTATTATTATTGTATTTACTACCCCCGGCACGTAGCGGAACCTCCAGGGCAGGGAGGAGACTATCCGGCATGTGGAAGTGCTTCTGGGAAGTGTGTCTGATGTGTGTGGGCCTGTGTGTGTCTGTGTGTGTGTGGGTGTGTGTGTGGGTGTGTGTGTGTGGGTGTGTGTGTGGGTGTGTGGGTGTGTGTGGGTGTGTGTGTGGGTCTGTGTTTGGGTCTGTGTTTGGGTCTGTGTTTGAGTTTGTGTTTGGGTTTGTGTTTGGGTCTGTGTTTGGGTTTGTGTTTGGTCTGTGTTTGTGTTTGTGTTTGGGTCTCCCCCCCTCTCCCTCTCCCCCAGCTCTCTCCCCCCCTCTCTCTCTCCCCCAGCTCTATCTCTCCCCCCCTCTCTCTCTCTCCCCCAGCAATAAAAAACAGACGTCACCCTAATTGTGTGCGTGTGTGTGTGTGTGTGTGTGTGTGTGTGTGTGTGAGCTGACTGACTTACCCCAGTCTAGTAGACACTCCGACACTCCAGCAGTTGTGACCAAGCTTGCGATGGCCATCTTTTATCTGCCTGCCTGCCTGCCTGCCACCCGCGCCAACCTGAAGGGCCCAAACACTTGTCTTACACTCAGCCCATAACAGATATTGATTAACCCCGTACATACATACATACTTATACGGAACAGGGATAAAGAATAAACAGGTGTCGTGCGTGTGTGTGCGCGCGCGTTATAAACAAGTGCTGTCTGTGAAAAAATCTTTATTGGTGTACGGTTCCTCCTGACATCCACCCACCCACCCACCCACCGATCGATCAATCAATCAATCTTTGATTTATTCTTATTATTAATAATATAAATTATTATTACTATAGTATTATTATTGTATTTACTACCCCCGGCATCGCATTAGGATGACTTTTCAGGCTGCTGCAATGTTAAATGCAGTGATCGCCTTGCATTAAAGAAATATTGCAACACCCTGCGATGTGAAATGCAATAATAATCCTGCAAAACCTCTCAAATGTTAAATGCGACTAATGCATCGTATTAGGATAACTTTGCAGGCTGCTGCAATGTTAAATGCAGTGATGGCCTTGCATTAAAGTCATCTAGCGACCCCCAGTGGGTGTTAAATGCAATAAAATTAATTGCAATCATTTTGCAAAACCTCTCAAATGTTAAATGCAACAAATGCATCGCATTAGGATGACTTTTCAGGCTGCTGCAATGTTAAATGCAGTGATGGCCTTGCATTAAAGTCATCTAGCGACCCCCAGTGGGTTTTAAATGCATTAAATTCATTGCAATCATTAATCCTGCAAAACCTCTCAAATGTTAAATGCAACTAATGCATCGTATTAGGATAACTTTGCTGGCTGCTGCATTGTTAAATGCAGCGCTGGCGTTGCATTAAAGCAATATTGCAACCCCCTGGGATGTTAAATGCAATAAAATTAATTGCAATCATTTTGCAAAACCTCTCAAATGTTAAATGCAATTAATGCAACGCATTAGAACAACTTTGCAGGCTCCTGCAATGTTAAATGCAGCGCAGGCCTTGCATTAAAGCAAACTTGCAGCTCTTCTGGGGTATTAAACGCATTAAAATCATTGTAATAATCATGCAAAATCTCTCAAATGTTCAATGCGACTAATGCATCGTATTATGATAACATTGCACACTGCTGCAAAGTTAAATGCAGTGATGGCCTTGCATTAAAGAAATATTGCAGCCTCCTGGCATGTTTAATGCAATAAAATTAATTGCAATAATCATGCAAAACCACTCAAATGTTAAATGCAACTGATGCAACGCATTAAAATAACTGCAGGCCACTGCAATGTTAAATGCAGCGCTGGCGTTGCATTAAAGCAATATTGCAACCACCCTGGGCTGTTAAATGCAGTAAAATCGTTGCATTTACAATAATCTTTGCAAAGCGAGACAAAGGGTGCGATCCCTTAGCACCCATTGGCCGCGGCGCGCGTCCATCAAGGTGTCGGACGTCCCGCCCCAGGTCCGGAGATTGGCAGGCGGGCGGGAGGGGAAGCGGAGGGGCGGGGCTTGGACTGGGGAGCGGGCGGCGGGGATTGGTCCGGGCGGCCGTCGGTTAGGGCGGGCGGGCGGCGACGATTGGACGCGGTGGACGTCGGTCAGAGGGAGGAGAAGGAACCCGCCCCCTTCTCTCTCTCCGGTCCGCGTTTGTAGACAGAGGGAGAGAGGGAGGGAGGAAGGGAGGGAGGGAGGGGGAGAGAGAGAGAGAGGGGGAGGGAGGGAGATGGAGGAGTGTGGGCTGGGTGAGTGGGGGAGGGGGGAAGGAGACAGGATTTGAGGGAGAAATGGGGAATTGAGTGAAAAAGAGAGAATGTGAAAATTGAGAAATGGAGAGAAAGAGGAAGGAAGGAGTGAGGGAGGGAGAGAGGGAGGGGATGAGGGGAGGGAGAGAGGGAGGGAGGGAAGGAGAGAGGATTTGAGGGAGAAATGGGGAATTGAGTGAAAAAGAGAGAATGTGAAAATTGAGAAATGGAAAGAGGGACTTTCTCAAAACTTTCCAAAACTCTCTCTCTCTCTCTCTCTCTCTCTCTCTCTCTCTCTCTCTCTCTCTCTCTCTCTCTCTCTCTCTCTCTCTCTCTGTCTCTCTCTCTCAAACTATCTCAAAACTTTCCAAAACACTCTCTCTCTCTCTCTCTCTCTCTCTCTCTCTCTCTCTCTCTCTCTCTCTCTCTCTCTCTCTCTCTCTTCTCTCTCTCTCTCTCTCAAACTATCTCACTCTCATCCCCCTCAAGCTTCTCACTCTCATCCCCTCTCTCTCTCCTCTCCCCCCTCTCTCTCTCAACTTTTCTCAAAACTTTCTCAACGCTCTCTCTCTTCTCAAAACTTTCCAAACTCTCTCTCTCTCTCTCAAACTTTCTCAAAACTTTCCAAAACCCTCTCTCTCTTTCTCTCTCCACTCTCTCTCTCCCTCTCTCTCTCTCTTTCTCTCTCTCTATCTCTCCCTCTCTCTATCTCTCCCCCTCTCCCAATCTCTCACTATTTCCGCTCCTTTCTCTAATTCCTTCTCTCTTTCATAGAAACATAGACAGTAGGTGCAGGAGGAGGACATTCGGCCCTTCGATCCTGTACGCACCGCCATTCAATATGATCATGGCTGATCATCCAACTCAGTATCCCGTACCTGCCTCCTCTCCATACCCCCTGATCCCTCTAGCCACAAGGGCCTTCTCTCTCTCTCAGATATCTCTCTCTCTCTCTCTCTCTCTCTCTCTGTGTCTCTCTCTCTCTCTCTCTCTCTCTAACTTTCTCAAAACTTTCCAAATCTCTCTCTCTCTCTATCTCTCTCTCTCTCTTTCTCTCTTCTCTCTCTTCTCTCTTCTCTCTCCCTCTCTCAAACTATCTCAAAACTTTCCAAATCTCTCTCTCTCTCCCTTTCTCTCTCTATCTCTCTCTTTCTCTCTCTCTCTCCCTCTCTCAAAACTTTCCAAAATTCTCTCTCTCTCTCTCTTTCTCTCTCTCCCTCTCTCAAACTTTCTCAAAACTTTCCAAATCTCCCTTTCTCTCTCTATCTCTCTCTCTTTCTCTCTCTCCCTCTCAAAGTTTCTCAAAACTTTCCAAAACTCTCTCTCTCTCTCTCTTTCTCCCTCTCTCCTCTCTCTTTCCTCTCTCTCTCTCAAACTTTCTCAAAACTTTCCAAAACTCTCTCTCTCTCTCTCTCTCTCTCTCTCTCTCTCAAAACTTTCCAAAACCCTCTCTCTTTTCTCTCTCCCCTCTCTCTCTCTCTCTCTCTCTCTCTCTCTCTCTCTCTCTCTCTCTTTTTTTTCTCTCTCTCTCTCTCTCTCTCTCTCTCTCTCTCTCTCTCTCTCTCTCTCTCTCTTCTCTCTCTCTCTCTCTCTCTCTCTCTCTCTCTCTCTCTCTCTCTCTCTCTCCTCTCTCCCCTTCTCTCAATCTCTCACTATTTCCGCTCCTTTCTCTAATTCCTTCTCTCTTTCATTGAAACATAGACAGTAGGTGCAGGAGGAGGCCATTCGGCCCCTTCGATCCTGTACGCACCGCCATTCAATATGATCATGGCTGATCATCCAACTCAGTATCCCGTACCTGCTTCCTCTCCATACCCCCTGATCCCTCTAGCCACAAGGGCCACATATCTCTCTCTCTCTCTCTCCTCTCTCTCTCTCTCTCTCTCTCTCTCTCTCTCTCTCTCTCTCTCTCTCTCTCTCTCTCCTCTCTCTCTCTCTCTCTCTCTCTCTCTCTCTCTCTCTCTCTCTCCTTCTCTCTCTCTCTCTCTCTCTCTCTCCTCTCTCTCTCTCTCTCTCTCTCTCTCTCTCTCTCTCTCTCTCTCTCTCTCAAACTTTCTCAAAACTTTCCAAAACACTCTCTCTCTTTCTCTCTCTCCCTCTCTCTCTCCCTCTCTCCCTCTCCCTCTCTCTCTCCTCTCTGTGACAAATGCATGGATTCTCCATTTTAATATTAACAGGTTGGTGGGGGGGGTGGGAACTCCTGGACCATTGTCCATCCTGCAGATCACCCTGAGCCCCAGACTGGCGGCTGTCAATCAAAGGGGAAGCCCGTGTAGTTCTGCAGACAAGGGCTGAGCAATACTGACAAATCTCTGACTCCCTATATTTATTTAAGCTGCTGCATATTCCAAAATGCAGATTGTAGTTAGGAAGCCTACATAAAAAGGCATTTTTGAGTGTGTGTGTGTGTGGTGTGTGTGTGTGAGTGTGTGAGTGAGTGAGAGAGATTTGGCCAATCTCTCTCTCTTACCTCTTCCTATAGCTGTGATAGCTGCTCCTTTCTCAGCTTAACCCCCCAGTCTACTGGACACCGACACTCCAGCAGTCCCCATGAGGACCGTGCCCCAAGCTTGTGATCACCGTCTCTTTTATCGGCCCCCTCCAACCTGAGGGACGAAACACACAGGGTTGTCTCACACTTACCCAATAACAGATATTGATTAACCCCACACATACATACATACATACAAACATACATAACAGGTATCTCCCTGACCCAATAATACCACCGACAGCTCAGTGCTCTGTGTTGTATGGAAAGCTCTGGAAGGCAGCTAGCAAACAAGGACAAACATTGATACCATGTGCCCTGCAAAAACCCAATAGGAATGATGCACTCAGGGTCAGTTTGCAAAATCATTCTGCAAGGTATCAATTTGAAGGAATTGATGGGGAACTCCTGGACCATTGTCCATCCTGCAGATCATCCTGAGCCCAGACTGGCAGGTGTCAATCAAACGGTCTGCAGATTGTATTAGATAAAGTTATGAATCCTACATAAATAAATATTTATTTAAGTTGCTGCATATTACCAAATGCAGATTGTATTAGATAAAGTTATGAATCCTACATAAATAAATATTTATTTAAGTTGCTGCATATTCCCAAATGCAGATTGTATTAGATAAAGTTTTTGAATCCTACATAAATAAATATTTTTGATAAAACACAAGACTTCTTTATTCTTTATCCCATCAGCAATAAAACACATAAATCCTACATAAATATTTTTTTATTTAAGTTGCTGCATATTCCAAAATGCAGATTGTATTAGTTAAAGTTAGGAATCCTACATAAATAAATATTTATTTAAGATGCCACATATTCCAAAATGCAGATTGTATTAGTTAAAGGTAGAAATCCTACATAAATAAATATTTTTGATAAAATATTTTTGATAAAACACAAGACTTGTTTATTCTTTATCCCATCAGCAATAAAACAGGCAAGTTTTTATTTAAATATCAAAAAATACTTTTTCAAAATATTAAATATTTTAAAAACTTTTTCTTTTCAACAACTCCATCCGACATTTCAAAATGCAGATTGTATTAGTTAAAGTTATGAATCCTATATAAATAAATATTTATTTAAGTTGCTGCATATTCCCAAATGCAGATTGTATTAGTTCAAGTTATGAATCCTACATAAATAAATATTTTTGATTAAAAAAAATTGATAAAGCACAAGACTTGTTTATTCTTTATCCCATCAGCAATAAACAGGCAAGTTTTTAAAAAATATCAAAAAACACTTTTTTCAAGTAATAAATATTTTTAAAACATTCTCTTTTCAACAACTCCATCCGACATTTCCACACGTTACACATTCAATGCAGATATTCATTTCCAAATTTTTGATAACATATTTTTGATAAAACACAACACTTTTTAATTCTTTATCCCATCAGCAATAAAACATGCAAGTTTAAAAAAATATCAAAAAATACTTTTTCAGAATATTACAGAGAGAGGTTGAACAGGTTGGGTCTTTATTCTTTGGAGCGTAGAAGGTTGAGGGGGGACTTGATAGAGGTTTTTTAAATTTTGAGAGGGACGGACAGAGTTGACGTGGGTAGGCTTTTCCCTTTGAGAGTGGGGAAGATTCCAACAAGAGGACATAGCTTCAGAATTGAGGGACAAAGGTTTAGGGGTAACCTGAGGGGGAACTTCTTTACTCAGAGGGTTGTGGCTGTATGGAATGGGCTTCCGGTGGAAGTGGTGGAGGCTGGCTCGATTTTATTATTTAAGAGTAAATTGGATAGGTATATGGATAGGAGGGGATTGGAGGGTTATGGTCTGAGTGCAGGTAGATGAGACTAGGTTAGGGAGAATGGTCGGCGTGGACTGGTAGGGCCGGACAGGCCTGTTTCCATGCTGTAGTTGTTATATGTTATATGTTATATTAAATATTTTAAATTTTTTCTTTTCAACAACTCCATCTGACATTTCAAAATGCAGATTGTATTAGTTCAAGTTATGAATCCTATATAAATAAATATTTATCATGAGGATCCAGCACCAAGTTCTTATGTAGTAAGAACCCCCGCCATTTTAGTAAACAAACCCCGCCATTTCAGTAAGCAACCCCCGCCATTTTAGTAAGCAAACCCCGCCGCATTTCGCTCTGCCCCAGCCATTTCAGTAAGCAACCCTCCCGCCATTTCAGTAAGCAACCCTCCCGCCATTTCAGTAAGGAAAACACGCCATTTTAGTAAGCGAACCCCGCCGCTGTGCGCCTGCCCCAGCCATTTCAGTAAGCTACCCCGCCATTTTAGTAAGCAAATAACGCAGCTGTGCGCTCTCCCCCGCCATTTCAGTAATCAAACCCGCCGCTCCCCCTCTGCCTCCGCCATATTAGTAAGCAAACCCTGCCGCTGTGCGCTCTGCCCCCGCTATTTTAGTAAGCAACCCCGCCATTTTAGTAAGCAAACCCCGCCGCACCGTCCTCTGCCTCCGCCATTTTAGTAAGCAAACCCCGCCGCTGTGCGCTCTGCCTCCGCCATTTTAGTAAGCAAACCCCGCCGCTCCGTCCTCTGCCTCCGCCATTTCAGTCTGCCCCAGCCATTTCAGTAAGCTACCCCGCCATTTTAGTAAGCAAATAACGCAGCTGTGCGCTCTCCCCCGCCATTTCAGTCATCAAACCCGCCGCTCCCCCTCTCCCTCCGCCATTTTAGTAAGCAAACCCTGCCGCAGTGCGCTCTGCCCCTGCTATTTTAGTAAGGAAACCCCGCCATTTTAGTAAGCAAACCCCGCCATTTTAGTAAGCAAACCCCGCCGCTCCCCCCTCTGCCTCCGCCATTTTAGTAAGCAAACCCCGCCGCTGTGCGCTCTGCCTCCGCCATTTCAGTAAGCAACCCCGCCATTTCAGTAAGGAAACCCCGCCATTTTAGTAAGCAAACCCCGCCGCTGTGCGCTCTGCCTCCGCCATTTCAGTAAGCAACCCCGCCATTTCAGTAAGGAAACCCCGCCATTTTAGTAAGCAAACCCCTCCGCTCCCCTCTCTGCCTCCGCCATTTTAGTAAGCAAACCCCGCCACTGGGCGCTCTGCCTCCGCCATTTCAGTAAGCAACACCGCCATTTCAGTAAGCTAACCCCGCCGCTCCCTCTGCCCCCGCCATTTTAGTAAGCAAACCCCGCCGCACTGCGTCCGCCATTTCAGTAAGCAACCCCGCCATTTCAGTAAGCATGTATGAATCCAACATAAATAAATATTTTTGATAAAATGTTTTTGATAAAACACAACACTTTTTAATTCTTTATCCCATCAGCAAGTTTTAAAAAATATATCAAAAAATACTTTTTCAGAATATTAAATATTTTTTTAACTTTTTCTTTTCAACAACTCCATCCCACATTTCAAAATGCAGATTGTATTAGTTAAAGTTATGAATCCTACATAAATAAATATTTATTTAAGCTGCTGCATATTCCAAAATGCAGATTGTATTAGTTCAAGTTATGAATCCTACATAAATAAATATTTTGCATGAGGATCTACCACCAAGCTTGTGATCACCATCTCTTTTATCTGCCCCCTCCAACCTTGAGGGACCAAACAGACATAACAGGCATCTCCCTGAACCAATAATACAAAGGACAGCTCAATGCACTGTGCTGCAAAACCCAATAGGATCGATGCACTCAGAGTCAGTTTGCAAAATCATTCTGCAAGGTATCAATTTGAAGGAACTTGGGGAACTCCTGGACCATTGTCCATCCTCTAGATCACCCTGAGCACAGACTGGCAGGTGTCAATCAAACGAAAAGCCTGTGGTTCTGCAGACAAGGGCTGAGCAATACTGACAAATCTCTGACTCAATATATTTAATTAAGCTGCCACATATTCCAAAATGCAGATTGTATTAGTTAAAGTTAGAAATCCTACATGAATAAACATTTTTCATAACACACAACACTTGTTTATTCTTTATCACATCAGCAATAAAACAGACAAGTTTTTAAAAAAATCAAAAAATACTTTTTTAAAGTAATAAATATTTTTTTAAACATTCTCCTTTCAACAACTCCATCCGACATTTCCAGAGGTTACACATTCAATGCAGATATTCATTTCCAAATTTACACAAAATCCCTTATTAGAAGTCTCTCTCTCTCTCTTGCTCTCTCTCTAACAAATGCAGGGATTCCACATTTTAATATTAACAGTTTGGGAGGGGTGAGAAGAGAGAGCAAGAGAGAGAGAGAGAGAGTGTGTATGAGAGAGAATCAATCATTCAATCTGATTATCATGAGGTTTAGTGAATTAAACTACTCTGCAGAGAACTAAAGTGAACTGTTTAAAACTATTTATAAATTAAAGCTCGCAGCTTTTTGAGTTTGTTTGTGCTCTCTCTCTCTCTCTCTCTCTCTCTCTCTCTCTCTCTCTCTCTCTCTCTCTCTCTCTCTCTCTCTCTCTCTCTCTCTCTCTCTCTCTCTCTCTCTCTCTCTCTCTCTCTCTCACACACTCTCTCTCTCCCCCCTCCTCTCCCCCTCTCTCTCTCTCTCCCTCTTTCTCCCTAAAGGGGACTATTAGTAAACTACACTACATTAAATTAAATAAAGCTCTCTCTCCCCCTCCCTCTCTCTCTCCCTCTCTCTCTCCCTCTCTCTGCCCCTCTCTCTCTCCCTCCCTCCCTCTCTCTCTCTCCCACTCCTCTCCCTAAAGGGAACTATCACGTTTAACTAAACTACATTAAATCAAATAAAGTTAAACTGAATTAAATTGATTTGAACCGTGTTTAACTAAACTACATTAAATTAAATAAAGCTAAACTGAATTAAATAGATTTGAACCGTGTTTAACTAAACTACATTAAATTAAATAAAGCTAAACTGAATTAAATTGATTTGAACCGTGTTTAACTAAACTACATTAAATTAAATAAAGTTAAACTGAATTTAATTGGTTTGAATCATGTTTAACTAAACTACATTAAATTAAATAAAGCTAAACTGAATTACATTGATTTGAACCGTGTTCAACTAAACTACATTAAATTCAATTAACACAAAAAAACAGACAACACACTAATGGATTTAAAACACAAGAAGCTTACCCACTTGCTGGAGTTGGCAGAGGTTACAGGTTCGATGCCAGAGTTGGCTGGTCTGAGCTCCCAATACTGCAATTAGCAGCATACAGCTTTTTATTTATTGAGGAGCTGAAGTGACACACACACAAATTCCACAAACAGATGCCTTTACCTTATTTGGAATAAACCTGTTCCAAGTTAACTATCTGAGCTAAACTCTGTGCACAGGTTTCAGTGCTCAAGGCACCCAAGGGTGCTCCACAATAGAAACCATTATCACATTGGGGTAACCTTTACATGAAGGCAGTTTCGGCCATTGTCACAGATGGAAAACTAGCCACATTTCCTGTCCCAGGTATCTTTGCAAAGAACTCGTCTGTCTGCGCTGGCTTTTGCAGTACACATTTTTAAATTTACCAAAAAGCTACGAGTTTAATTTATAAATTTATCAAAAAGCTACGAGCTTTAATTTATAAATTTACCAAAAAGCTGCGAGCTTTGATTTTAAATTTATCAAAAAGCTACGAGCTTTAATTTATAAATTTATCAAAAAGCTATGAGCTTTAATTTTTAAATTTACCAAAATTAAATTTATAAATTAAAGCTCGTTGCTTTTTGATAAATTTATAAATTTATCAAAAAGCTACGAGCTTTGATTTATAACTTTATCAAAAAGCTACGAGCTTTAATTTTAATATTTATCAAAAAGCTACGAGCTTTAATTTATAAATTTATCAAAAAGCTACGAGCTTTAATTTATAAAATATCTTTTAATAGCAAGAGGTGGAGAGAGAGGAGGGGGAGAGAGAGAGGGAAGGGGAGAGAGAGGAGAGAGAGAGAGAGAGATTCACACACACACAAACAAACTCAAAAAGCTACGAGCTTTAATTTATAAATTTATCAAAAAGCTACCAGCTTTAATTGATAAATTTATCAAAAAGCTACGAGCTTTAATTTTTAAATTTATCAAAAAGCTACGAGCTTTAATTTAGAAACCGGCATGTTGGTCGTTGTGGGCAGGTGGGACTAGTGTAGATGGGGCATGTTGGACGTTGTGGGACTAGTGTAGATGGGCCATGTTGGTCGTTGTGGGCAGGTGGGACTAGTGTAGATGGGGCATGTTGGTCTGTGTTGGCAAGTGGGACTAGTGTAGATGGGGCATGTTGGTCTGTGTGGGCGGTTGGGACTAGTGTAGATGGGGCATGTTGGCCGGTGTGGGCAGGTGGGACTAGTGTAGATGGGGCATGTTGGTCTGTGTTGGCGAGTGGGACTAGTGTAGATGGGGCATGTTGGTCGGTGTGGGCAGGTGGGACTAGTGTAGATGGGTCATGTTGGTCTGTGTGGGCGGGTGGGACTAGTGTAGATGGGGCATGGTGGCTGGTGTGGGCATGTGGGACTAGTGTAGATGGGTCATGTTGGTCTGTGTGGGCGGGTGGGACTAGTGTAGATGGGGCATGATGGCTGGTGTGGGCATGTGGGACTAGTGTAGATCGGGCATGTTGGTCTGTGTGGGCGGTTGGGACTAGTGTAGATGGGGCATGTTGGCCGGTGTGGGCAGGTGGGACTAGTGTAGATGGGGCATGTTGGTCGGTGTGGGCAGGTGGGACTAATGTAGATGGGGCATGTTGGTCGGTGTGGGCAGGTGGGACTAGTGTAGATGGGGCATGTTGGTCGGTGTGGGCAGGTGGGACTAGTGTAGATGGGGCATGTTGGCCGGTGTGGGCAGGTGGGACTAGTGTAGATGGGGCATGTTGGGCGGTGTGGGCAGGTGGGACTAGTGTAGATGGGGCATGTTAGAAACATAGAAAATAGGTGCATGAGTAGGCCATTCAGCCCTTCGAGCCTGCACCGCCATTCAATATGATCATGGCTGATCATCCAGCTCAGTAGCCTGTACCTGCCTTCTCTCCATACCCCCTGATCCCTTTAGCAAAAAGGGCCACATCTAACTCTTAAATATAGCCAATGAACTGGCCTCAACTACCTTCTGTGGCAGAGAATTCCACAGATTCACCACTCTGTGTGAAGAAATGTTTTCTCATCTCGGTCCTAAAAGACCCTTATCCTTAAGCTGTGACCCCTGCTTGTAGACTCCCCCAACATCGGGAACAATCTTCCCGCATCTAGCCTCTCCAACCCCTTAAGAATTTTATATGTTTCTATAAGATCCCCCCTCAGTCTTCTAAATTCCAGCGAGTATAAGCCCAGTCTATCCAGTCTTTCCTCATATGAAAGTCCCACCATCCCAGGGATCAATCTGGTGAACCTTCTCTGTACTCCCTCTAAGGCAAGAAAGTATTTCCTCAGGTTAGGAGACCAAAACTGCACACAATACTCCAGGTGCGGTCTCACCAAGGCCTTGTACAACTGCAGGAGAACCTCCCTGCTCCTATACTCAAATCCTCTTGCTATGAATGCCAACATACCATTCACTTTCTTCACTGCCTGCTGCACCTGCATGCTTGCTTTCAATGACTGGTGCACCATGACACTGAGGTCACGTTGCATCTCCCCTTCTCCCAATCGGTCACCATTCAGGTAATACTCTGCTTTCCTGTTCTTGCCGCCAAAGTGGATAACATCACATTTATCCACATTATATTGCATCTGCCATGCGTTTGCCCACTCGCCTAATCTATCCAAGTCACTCTGCAGCCTCCTAGCATCCTCCTAGCACATGTTGGTCTGTGTGGGCGGGTGGGACTAGTGTAGATGGGGCATGTTGGCCGGTGTGGACAGGTGGGACTAGTGTAGATGGGGCATGTTTGTCAGTGTGGGCGGGTGGAACTAGTGTAGATGGGGCATGTTGGCCGGTGTGGGCAGGTGGGACTAGTGTAGATGGGGCATGTTGGACGGTGTGGGCAGGTGGGACTAGTGTAGATGGGGTATGTTGGTTAGTGTGGGCAGGTGGGACTAGTGTAGATGGGGCATGTTGGTCGGTGTGGGCAGGTGGGACTAGTGTAGATGGGGCATGTTGGACGGTGTGGGCAGGTGGGACTAGTGTAGATGGGGCATGATGGCTGGTGTGGGCAGGTGGGACTAGTGTAGATGGGGCATGTTAGTCAGTGTGGGCAGTTGGGACTAGTGTAGATGGGGCATGTTGGACGGTGTGGGCAGGTGGGACTAGTGTAGATGGGGCATGTTGGTCAGTGTGGGCAGGTGGGACTAGTGTAGATGGGGCATGTTGGTCGTTGTGGGACTAGTGTAGATGGGGCATGTTGGTAAGTGTGGGCGGGTGGGACTAGTGTAGATGGGGCATGTTGGTCGGTGTGGGCAGGTGGGACTAGTGTAGATGGGTCATGTTGGTCTGTGTGGGCGGGTGGGACTAGTGTAGATGGGGCATGATGGCTGGTGTGGGCATGTGGGACTAGTGTAGATCGGGCATGTTGGTCTGTGTGGGCGGTTGGGACTAGTGTAGATGGGGCATGTTGGCCGGTGTGGGCAGGTGGGACTAGTGTAGATGGGGCATGTTGGTCGGTGTGGGCAGGTGGGACTAATGTAGATGGGGCATGTTGGTCGGTGTGGGCAGGTGGGACTAGTGTAGATGGGGCATGTTGGTCGGTGTGGGCAGGTGGGACTAGTGTAGATGGGGCATGTTGGCCGGTGTGGGCAGGTGGGACTAGTGTAGATGGGGCATGTTGGGCGGTGTGGGCAGGTGGGACTAGTGTAGATGGGGCATGTTAGAAACATAGAAAATAGGTGCATGAGTAGGCCATTCAGCCCTTCGAGCCTGCACCGCCATTCAATATGATCATGGCTGATCATCCAGCTCAGTAGCCTGTACCTGCCTTCTCTCCATACCCCCTGATCCCTTTAGCAAAAAGGGCCACATCTAACTCTTAAATATAGCCAATGAACTGGCCTCAACTACCTTCTGTGGCAGAGAATTCCACAGATTCACCACTCTCTGTGTGAAGAAATGTTTTCTCATCTCGGTCCTAAAAGACTTCCCCCTTATCCTTAAGCTGTGACCCCTGCTTGTAGACTCCCCCAACATCGGGAACAATCTTCCCGCATCTAGCCTCTCCAACCCCTTAAGAATTTTATATGTTTCTATAAGATCCCCCCTCAGTCTTCTAAATTCCAGCGAGTATAAGCCCAGTCTATCCAGTCTTTCCTCATATGAAAGTCCCACCATCCCAGGGATCAATCTGGTGAACCTTCTCTGTACTCCCTCTAAGGCAAGAAAGTATTTCCTCAGGTTAGGAGACCAAAACTGCACACAATACTCCAGGTGCGGTCTCACCAAGGCCTTGTACAACTGCAGGAGAACCTCCCTGCTCCTATATTCAAATCCTCTTGCTATGAATGCCAACATACCATTCACTTTCTTCACTGCCTGCTGCACCTGCATGCTTGCTTTCAATGACTGGTGCACCATGACACTGAGGTCACGTTGCATCTCCCCTTCTCCCAATCGGTCACCATTCAGGTAATACTCTGCTTTCCTGTTCTTGCCGCCAAAGTGGATAACATCACATTTATCCACATTATATTGCATCTGCCATGCATTTGCCCACTCGCCTAATCTATCCAAGTCACTCTGCAGCCTCCTAGCATCCTCCTAGCACATGTTGGTCTGTGTGGGCGTGTGGGACTAGTGTAGATGGGGCATGTTGGCCGGTGTGGACAGGTGGGACTAGTGTAGATGGGGCATGTTTGTCAGTGTGGGCGGGTGGGACTAGTGTAGATGGGGCATGTTGGCCGGTGTGGGCAGGTGGGACTAGTGTAGATGGGGCATGTTGGACGGTGTGGGCAGGTGGGACTAGTGTAGATGGGGTATGTTGGTTAGTGTGGGCAGGTGGGACTAGTGTAGATGGGGCATGTTGGTCGGTGTGGGCAGGTGGGACTAGTGTAGATGGGGCATGTTGGACGGTGTGGGCAGGTGGGACTAGTGTAGATGGGGCATGATGGCTGGTGTGGGCAGGTGGGACTAGTGTAGATGGGGCATGTTAGTCAGTGTGGGCAGTTGGGACTAGTGTAGATGGGGCATGTTGGACGGTGTGGGCAGGTGGGACTAGTGTAGATGGGGCATGTTGGTCAGTGTGGGCAGGTGGGACTAGTGTAGATGGGGCATGTTGGTCGTTGTGGGACTAGTGTAGATGGGGCATGTTGGTCAGTGTGGGCAGGTGGGACTCGTGTAGATGGGGCATGTTGGTCGTTGTGGGACTAGTGTAGATGGGGCATGATGGACGGTGTGGGCAGGTGGGACTAGTGTAGATGGGGCATGTTGGTCAGTGTGGGCTGGTGGGACTAGTGTAGATGGGGCATGATGGTCAGTGTGGGCAGGTGGGACTAGTGTAGATGGGGCATGTTGGTCAGTGTGGGCTGGTGGGACTAGTGTAGATGGGGCATGATGGACGGTGTGGGCAGGTGGGACTAGTGTAGATGGGGCATGATGGACGGTGTGGGCGGGTGGGACTAGTGTAGATGGGGCATGTTGGTCGGTGTGGGCAGGTGGGACTAGTGTAGATGGGGCATGATGGCTATCCACCTCTTGCTATTAAAAGATATTTTATAAATTAAAGCTCATAGTTTTTTGTTTGGGAGAGAGAGGGAGGGAGGGAGGGAGGGAGGGAGGGAGGGAGGGAGAGAGGGAGGGATGGAGTGACGGAGGGAGAGAGGAGGGGAAGAGAGAGGAGGGGAAAGAGAGGAGGGGGAGAGAGAGGGGGAGAGAGAGAGGGGGAGAGAGAGAGGAGGGGAAAGAGAAGGGGGAGAGCTATTTAATCTTGTTATTAAAAAGATATTTTATACCTCAAAAAGCTACGAGCTTTAATTTATAAAATATCTTTTAATAGCAAGAGGTGGAGACTGGGTGTGGACAATGTCGCCCGTTGGGCGGGCTGCTAATTGATAATTGGTGGGATCGCTGAGCCTTGGGGAAGTTGTGGGCTTATGAAGGGCCACATGTGCTCACTGTTACTTTCAACAAAATGGCCGCCACATGTGCTCACTGTTTCTTTGTGTCAATGTTTGTCCTTGCTTGCTAGCTCCCCTTCCCTCTCTCTCTCCACCTCCTCTCTCTCACAATAGGTGCAGGAGGAGGCCATTCGGCCCTTCGAGCCTGTACGCACCGCCATTCAATGTGATCACGGCTGATCGTTCTCAATCAGTACCCCGTTCCTGCCTTCTCCCCAAACCCCCTGATTCCGTTATCCTTAAGAGCTCTATCTAACTCTTTCTCTTGAATGCATCCGGAGAATTGGCCTCCACTGCCTTCTGAGGCAGAGAATTCCACAGATTCACAACTCTCTGACTGGAAAAGTTTTTCCTCATCTCCGTTCTAAATGGCCTACCCCTTATTCTTAAACTGTGTGGCCCCTTGTTTTGGACTCCCCCAACATTGGGAACATGTTTCCTGCCTCTAACGTGTCCAACCCCTTAATAATCTTATACGTTTATACAGTGTATACAAGCCTAGTCGCTCCAGTCTTTCAACATACGACAGTCCCGCCATTCCGGGAATTAACCTGGTGAACCTACGCTGCACGCCCTCAATAGCAGGAATATCCTTCCTCAAATTTGGAGACCAAAACTGCACACAGCACTCCAGGTGCGGTCTCACTAGGGCCCTGTACAACTGTAGAAGGACATCTTTGCTCCTATACTCAACTCCTATACTCAACTCAACTCATTTGTGCTGCCAGATAATAATTTTTAAAATTTGGTAATTGCAGTCCACCTAATTCAAATTTCCATGTTAATTTTTCCAGAGACACTCTTGGCATTTTACCTTTCCAAAGAAAATTCCTCACAATTTTGTTCAATTCTTGAAAAAAATTATTTGGCAAAGGTATAGGCAGTGTTTGGAATAAATACTGTATCCTCGGAAAAATATTCATCTTAATACAGTTCACTCTCCCTAGCAATGTAATTGGAAGATTCATCCATTTCTTCAGGTCCTCATCTATTTTTTTTATTAATGGTTTATAATTTAATTTATACAAATTATTTAACTTATTATCTACTTTAACTCCTAAGTACTTAATGCCTTCTTTTTGCCCTTTAAACTGACTTTCTCTTTTACATTGGTCATAATTGCCTTCAAAAAGAGGCATTATTTCAGTTTTATCTTTATTAATTTTATATCCTGATACTTTCCCGTATTCTTCCAATTTGAAATATAATTTTCTTAAGGATTCCAATGGTCTAGTAAGACAAATTAGGACATCATCTGCAAATAAAGTAATTTTGTGATCTTCCTGATTAACTTTAAATCCTTTAATGTCTGAATCTGATCTTATTAGTTCTGCCAGAGGTTCAATAGCCAGATTCAAACTCTCTGTCCCAGATTTAAAACTAGCTACATTCCCTGTCCTCATGTATCTTTGCAAACAACTCGTCTGTCTGTCTGTGCTGGCTTTTGCAGTACACATTCTCGGAGGTGTGAATGTAAAACAAGGGCCGAAGCTGCCTTCATGTCTGGTTACTCCAATGTGATAATTGCTTCTATTGTGTAGCCCTGAGCTCTGGAATAAAGTGGAGATTTTTCTTCTTAATATCGTTTTGGAGAGTTTGAGAAAGGGGGGGAGGGAGGGAGGGAGGGAGAGAGAGGGAGGGAGGGAGAGAGAGAGAGAGAGGGAGGGAGGGAGGGAGAGGGGGAGAGAGAGAGATTCATCCACGTACAAACAAACTCAAAAAGCTACGAGCTTTAATTTATAGAAACAGAAACATAGAAAATAGGTGCAGGAGTAGGCCATTCGGCCCTTCGAGCCTGTACGCACCGCCATTCAATATGATCATGGCTGATCATCCAGCTCAGTATCCTGTACCTGCCTTCTCTCAATACCCCCTGATCCCTTTAGCCACAAGGGCCACATCTAACTCCCTCTTAAATATAGCCAATGAACTGGCCTCAACTACCTTCTGTGGCAGAGAGTTCCACTGGCAGAGAATTCCAGTGGAATTTATCAAATAAAATAAATTTATCAAAAAGCTACGAGCTTTAATTTCTAAATTTATCAAAAAGCTACGAGCTTTAATTTATAAATTTATCAAAAAGCTACGAGCTTTAATTTTTAAATTTATCAAAAAGCTACGAGCTTTAATTTATAAACCGGCATGTTGGTCGTTGTGGGCATGTGGGACTAGTGTAGATGGGGCATGTTGGTCGGTGTGGGACTAGTGTAGATGGGGCATGTTGGTCGTTGTGGGCAGGTGGGACTAGTGTAGATGGGGCATGTTGGTCTGTGTGGGCAGGTGGGACTAGTGTAGATGGGGCATGTTGGTCGGTGTGGGCAGGCGGGACTAGTGTAGATGCGGCATGTTGGTCGGTGTGGGCATGTGGGACTAGTGTAGATGGGGCATGTTGGTCTGTGTGGGCAGGTGGGACTAGTGTAGATGTGGCATGTTGGCCAGTGTGGGAAGGTGGGACTAGTGTAGAAGGGGCATGTTGGCCGGTGTGGGCAGGTGGGACTTGTGTAGATGGGGCATGTTGGGCGGTGTGGGCAGGTGGGACTAGTGTAGATGGGGCATGTTGGTCGGTGTGGGCAGGTGGGACTAGTGTAGATGGGGCATGTTGGCCGGTGTGGGCAGGTGGGACTAGTGTAGATGGGTCATGTTGGTCTGTGTGGGCGGGTGGGACTAGTGTAGATGGGGCATGATGGCTGGTGTGGGCAGGTGGGACTAGTGTAGATTGGGCATGTTGGTCTGTGTGGGCAGGTGGGACTAGTGTAGATGGGGCATGTTAGAAACATAGAAAATAGGTGCAGGAGTAGGCCATTCGGCCCTTCGAGCCTGCACCGACATTCAATATGATCATGGCTGATCATCCAGCTCAGTATCCTGTACCTGCCTTCTCTCCATACCCCCTGATCCCTTTAGCAAAAAGGGCCACATCTAACTCCCTCTTAAATATAGCCAATGAACTGGCCTCAACTACCTTCTGTGGCAGAGAATTCCACAGATTCACCACTCTCTGTGTGAAGAAATGTTTTCTCATCTGGGTCCTAAAAGAATTCCCCCTTATCCTTAAGCTGTGACCCCTGGTTCTGGACTCCCCCAACATCGGGAACAATCTTCCCGCATCTAGCCTCTCCAACCCCTTAAGAATTTTATATGTTTCTATAAGATCCCCCCTCAGTCTTCTAAATTCCAGCGAGTACAAGCCCAGTCTATCCAGTCTTTCCTCATATGAAAGTCCCACCATCCCAGGGATCAATCTGGTGAACCTTCTCTGTACTCCCTCTAAGGCAAGAAAGTCTTTCCTCAGGTTAGGAGACCAAAACTGCACACAATACTCCAGGTGCGGTCTCACCAAGGCCTTGTACAACTGCAGCAGAACCTCCCTGCTCCTATACTCAAATCCTCTTGCTATGAATGCCAACATACCATTCACTTTCTTCACTGCCTGCTGCACCTGTACGCTTGCTTTCAATGACTGGTGCACCATGACACCCAGGTCACGTTGCATCTCCCCTTCTCCCAATCGGTCACCATTCAGGTAATACTCTGCTTTCCTTTTCTTGCCGCCAAAGTGGATAACCTCACATTTATCCACATTATATTGCATCTGCCATGCATTTGCCCACTCGCCTAATCTATCCAAGTCACTCTGCAGCCTCCTAGCATCCTCCTAGCACATGTTGGTCTGTGTGGGCGGGTGGGACTAGTGTAGATGGGGCATGTTGGTCGGTGTGGGCGGGTGGGACTAGTGTAGATGGGGCATGTTGGACGGTGTGGGCAGGTGGGACTAGTGTAGATGGGGCATATTGGTCAGTGTGGGCAGGTGGGACTAGTGTAGATGGGGCATGTTGGCCGGTGTGGGCAGGTGGGACTAGTGTAGATGGGGCATGTTGGACGGTGTGGGTAGGTGGGACTAGTGTAGATGGGGCATGTTGGTCAGTGTGGGCGGGTGGGACTAGTGTAGATGGGGCATGTTGGTCATTGTGGGCGGGTGGGACTAGTGTAGATGGGGCATGTTGGTCAATGTGGGCAGGTGGGACTAGTGTAGATGGGGCATGTTGGTCTTTGTGGGACTAGTGTAGATGGGGCATGTTGGACGGTGTGGGCGGGTGGGACTAGTGTAGATGGGGCATGTTGGTCAGTGTGGGCAGGTGGGACTAGTGTAGATGGGGCATGCTGGTCAGTGTGGGCGGGTGGGACTAGTGTAGATGGGGCATGTTGGTCAGTGTGGGCAGGTGGGACTAGTGTAGATGGGGCATGTTTGACGGTGTGGGCGGGTGGGACTAGTGTAGATGGGGCATGTTGGTCAGTGTGGGCGGGTGGGACTAGTGTAGATGGGGCATGTTGGCCGGTGTGGGCAGGTGGGACTAGTGTAGATGGGGCATGTTAGTCGGTGTGGGCAGGTGGGACTAGTGTAGATGGGGCATGTTGGTCAGTGTGGGCGGGTGGGACTAGTGTAGATGGGGCATGTTGGTCAGTGTGGGCGGGTGGGACTAGTGTAGATGGGGCATGTTGGTCAGTGTGGGCAGGTGGGACTAGTGTAGATGGGGCATGTTGGACGGTGTGGGCGGGTGGGACTAGTGTAGATGGGGCATGTTGGTCGGTGTGGGCGGGTGGGACTAGTGTAGATGGGGCATGTTGGTCAGTGTGGGCGGGTGGGACTAGTGTAGATGGGGCATGTTGGTCAGTGTGGGCCGGTGGGACTAGTGTAAATAGGGCATGTTGGACGGTGTGGGCGGGTGGGACTAGTGTAGATGGGGCATGTTGGTCAGTGTGGGCGAGTGGGACTAGTGTAGATGGGGTATGTTGGCCGGTGTGGGCAGGTGGGACTAGTGTAGATGGGGCATGTTGGTCAGTGTGGGCGGGTGGGACTAGTGTAGATGGGGCATGTTGGTCAGTGTGGGCAGGTGGGACTAGTGTAGATGGGGCATGTTGGACGGTGTGGGCGGGTGGGACTAGTGTAGATGGGGCATGTTGGTCAGTGTGGGCGGGTGGGACTAGTGTAGATGGGGCATGTTGGTCAGTGTGGGCGGGTGGGACTAGTGTAGATGGGGCATGTTGGTCAGTGTGGGCAGGTGGGACTAATGTAGATGGGGCATGATGGACGGTGTGGGCGGGTGGGACTAGTGTAGATGGGGCATGTTGGTCAGTGTGGGCGGGTGGGACTAGTGTAGATGGGGCATGTTGGTCAGTGTGGGCAGGTGGGACTAGTGTAGATAGGGCATGTTGGACGGTGTGGGCGGGTGGGACTAGTGTAGATGGTGCATGTTGGTCAGTGTGGGCGGGTGGGACTAGTGTAGATGGGGCATGTTGGACGGTGTGGGCAGGTAGGACTAGTGTAGATGGGGCATGTTGGACGGTGTGGGCGGGTGGGACTAGTGTAGATGGGGCATGTTGGTCAGTGTGGGCAGGTGGGATTAGTGTAGATGGGGCATGTTGGTCGTGTGGGCAGGTGGGACTAGTGTAGATGGGGCATGTTGGACGGTGTGGGCAGGTGGGACTAGTGTAGATGGGGCATGTTGGTCAGTGTGGGCAGGTGGGACTAGTGTAGATGGGGCATGATGGACGGTTTGGGCAGGTGGGACTAGTGTAGATGGGGCATGATGGACGGTGTGGGCGGGTGGGACTAGTGTAGATGGGGCATGATGGACGGTGTGGGCAGGTGGGACTAGTGTAGATGGGGCATGATGGACGGTGTGGGCGGGTGGGACTAGTGTAGATGGGGCATGTTGGCTATCCACCTCTTGCTATTAAAAGATATTTTATAAATTAAAGCTCATAGTTTTTTGTTTGTTGGAGAGAGAGGGAGAGAGGGAGGGATGGAGTGAGGGAGGGAGAGAGGAGGGGAAGAGAGAGGAGGGGGAGAGAGAGGAGGGGGAGAGAGAGGGGGAGAGAGAGAGGAGGGGAAAGAGAAGGGGGAGAGCTATTTAATCTTGTTATTAAAAAGATATTTTATACCTCAAAAAGCTACGAGCTTTAATTTATAAAATATCTTTTAATAGCAAGAGGTGGAGACTGGGTGTGGACAATGTCGCCCGTCGGGCGGGCTGCTAATTGATAATTGGTGGGATCGCTGAGCCTTGGGGAAGTTGTGGGCTTATGAAGGGCCACATGTGCTCACTGTTTCTTTCAACAAAATGGCCGCCACATGTGCTCGCTGTTTCTTTGTGTCAATGTTTGTCCTTGCTTGCTAGCTCCCCTTCCCTCTCTCTCTCCCCCTCCTCTCTCTCACAATAGGTGCAGGAGGAGGCCATTCGGCCCTTCGAGCCTGTACGCACCGCCATTCAATGTGATCGCGGCTGATCGTTCTCAATCAGTACCCACTCTCTGTGGGTTTTAAATTGGTCAATTTTTTCGGGGTTAAATATAGTTGATGTAAAAAATTATATTGTACTAAACTATATCTCACATTAATAGTATTTTTCATACTATCTAAACACAATCTTTCCCAACTTGGTTCATCAATGATAATATTAAGGTCTGTTTCCCATCTTTGTCTTGATTTTTGAATTCCTATCTTTGGACTAGATTTTTGTAATAATTTATACATTGATGATATAATTTTTTTTATTCCCTTGCCCTGAATCAAGGATTCAATTCCTTTAATCTGAAATAGAGACATTGAATGACCTAACTTTTCCCTTAAAAAAGATTGTAATTGATAATAGAAAAAAATACTATTCCGTGGAATTTGATATTTATTTCTCAATTGAGAAAATGTCAAAAAGTTATTTCCTTCATAGCAATCTCCTATATGTTTAATACCCTTCTGTTCCCAGACTTGTAGTATTTGATTATTCCAAGCAAACGGCAATAATCTATTTTTTACTAATGGAGTTTTAGCTGTTAAAACAAATCTTTTATCATTAACTTTAACTGTTTTCAACAATGTATTAATTAAATGTTTTAGCAAAGGTGACTCTTTATCCTTAACTAATAGCTTCGCTTCCCATTTATATATAAATTCTTCTGGACATAACTCTTTTATTTTATCCATTTCAATTTTAATCCATGCTGTTTTTCCACCCTCTTGATAAAAGGATGAAATAAAACTCATTTGTGCTGCCAGATAATAATTTTTAAAATTTGGTAATTGCAGTCCACCTAATTCAAATTTCCATGTTAATTTTTCCAGAGACACTCTTGGCATTTTACCTTTCCAAAGAAAATTCCTCACAATTTTGTTCAATTCTTGAAAAAAATTATTTAGCAAAGGTATAGGCAGTGTTTGGAATAAATACTGTATCCTCGGAAAAATATTCATCTTAATACAGTTCACTCTCCCTAGCAATGTAATTGGAAGATTCATCCATTTCTTCAGGTCCTCATCTATTTTTTTTATTAATGGTTTATAATTTAATTTATACAAATTATTTAACTTATTATCTACTTTAACTCCTAAGTACTTAATGCCTTCTTTTTGCCATTTAAACTGACTTTCTCTTTTACATTGGTCATAATTGCCTTCAAAAAGAGGCATTATTTCAGTTTTATCTTTATTAATTTTATATCCTGATACTTTCCCGTATTCTTCCAATCTGAAATATAATTTTCTTAAGGATTCCAATGGTCTAGTAAGACAAATTAGGACATCATCTGCAAAGAAAGTAATTTTGTGATCTTCCTGATTAACTTTAAATCCTTTAATGTCTGAATCTGATCTTATTAGTTCTGCCAGAGGTTCAATAGCCAGATTCAAACTCTCTGTCCCAGATTTAAAACTAGCTACATTCCCTGTCCTCATGTATCTTTGCAAACAACTCGTCTGTCTGTCTGTGCTGGCTTTTGCAGTACACATTCTCGGAGGTGTGAATGTAAAACAAGGGCCGAAGCTGCCTTCATGTCTGGTTACTCCAATGTGATAATCGCTTCCATTGTGTAGCCCTGAGCTCTGGAATAAAGTGGAGATTTTTTTAAAATATATAGTTTTGGAGAGTTTGAGAAAGGGAGGGAGGGAGGGAGGGAGGGAGGGAGAGAGAGAGAGAGAGAGGGAGGGAGGGTGAGATGGGGAGGGAGGGAGAGAGAGGGGGAGAGAGAGAGATTCACCCACGTACAAACAAACTCAAAAAGCTACGAGCTTTAATTTATAGAAACAGAAACATAGAAAATAGGTGCAGGAGTAGGTCATTCGGCCATTCGAGCCTGTACGCACCGCCATTCAATATGATCATGGCTGATCATCCAGCTCAGTAGCCTGTACCTGCCTTCTCTCCATACTCCCTGATCCCTTTAGCCACAAGGGCCACATCTAACTCCCTCTTAAATATAGCCAATGAACTGGCCTCAACTACCTTCTGTGGCAGAGAATTACACTGGCAGAGAATTCCAGTGGAATTTATCAAATAAAATAAATTTATCAAAAAGCTACGAGCTTTAATTGATAAATTTATCAAAAAGCCACGAGCTTTCATTTATAAAATATCTTTTAATAGCAAGAGGTGGAGAGAGAGGAGGGGGAGAGAGAGAGGGAAGGGGAGAGAGAGGAGAGAGAGAGAGAGATTCACACACACACAAACAAACTCAAAAAGCTACGAGCTTTGATTTATAAATTTATCAAAAAACTGCGAGCTATAATTTATAAATTTATCAATAAGCTACGAGCTTTAAATTATAAACAGGCATGTTGGCCGGTGTGGGCAGGTGGGACTAGTGTAGATGGGGCATGTTGGTCAATGTGGGCAGGTGGGACTAGTGTAGATGGGGCATGATGGATGGTGTGGGCAGGTGGGACTAGTGTAGATGGGGCATGTTGGTCAGTGTGGGCAGGTGGGACTAGTGTAGATGGGGCATGATGGACGGTGTGGGCAGGTGGGACTAGTGTAGATGGGGCATGTTGGTCAGTGTGGGCAGGTGGGACTAGTGTAGATGGGGCATGTTGGTCAGTGTGGGCAGGTGGGACTAGTGTAGATGGGGCATGATGGACGGTGTGGGCGGGTGGGACTAGTGTAGATGGGGCATGTTGGTCAGTGTGGGCTGGTGGGACTAGTGTAGATGGGGCATGTTGGTCAGTGTGGGCAGGTGGGACTAGTGTAGATGGGGCATGATGGACGGTGTGGGCGGGTGGGACTAGTGTAGATGGGGCATGATGGACGGTGTGGGCGGGTGGGACTAGTGTAGATGGGGCATGATGGACGGTGTGGGCGGGTGGGACTAGTGTAGATGGGGCATGATGGCTATCCACCTCTTGCTATTAAAAGATATTTTATAAATTAAAGCTCATAGTATTTTGTTTGGGGGAGAGAGAGGGAGGGAGGGAGAGAGGGAGGGATGGAGTGAGGGAGGGAGAGAGGAGGGGAAGAGAGAGGAG
>NW_027601601.1:0-105666 GCF_053455715.1 Rhinoraja longicauda
CACCATGAAGCTTGGGGAGACAATTGATTCCAGCAGCTGACTGAAATTGATAAGGATTTCAGTTGCACTACACATCTTAAATGAACAAACCTTTCAAATGTGAACCTCCGTCTATGGCAAAGATAAAATCCTCCATCAAAACCAAGCGGTCTCGGTGGCGCAGCGATAGAGTTGCTGCCTTTCAGCGAATGCAGCGCCGTAGACCATGGATCGCCATCCCGACTACGGGTGCTGTCTGTACAGAGTTTGTACATTCTCCCCGCGACCTGCATGGGTTTTCTCAGAGATTTTTGGTTTCCTCCCACACTCCAAAGACGTCCAGGTTAGTAGGTTAATTGGCTTGGTAAATGTAAAAATTGTCCCTAGTGGGTGTAGGATAGTGTTAGAGTGGGGGGATCGCTGGTCGGCACGGACCCGGTGGGCCGAACGGCCTGTTTCTGCGCTGTATCTCTAAACTAAACAAAACTCTTTGCTTTATGTCTTCTGCCATCCCACAGTTACTACTGGGCATGAAATATTCTTAAATCCTTTTCGACAGCATTATTCTATCCATTAGCTTTCCTCTGCCTTCTTACTTCTCTCTCATTAATGATGAGATTTCATCCCTAATCACAAAGGCTATTCCGCACTTAGTCATTTCCTCCACCCACCAGATTCTTACTACATGGACTACCCAACCGGATTACCCAGCATGTCTCCCTCCCAATTATTGTGGAATCCGGGGGAGATACTAGCCAGGGAGATATTTCTACTAACGGACTCCAGGGAGACGCGAGGGAAAGAAAGATGAAGGCAACCACAGAATGAAGAGCACAGTGAAGGAAGGAAACATGACCATCACCCGCTCAAAGTCAATGTGAGGAAGGAGAATTAGGCCAACACATCCCCATGCACTGATCCTGGACAAAGAAATAACAGGTACAGTTGCACTGAGAACAGACATCTTGCGAAAGAGACCATCCCATGAATTGCAAATCTTCCACTTTTACAATTAAAGAACCAAATGTAGAAGGGGAAGGAGAAAGCTGGAAGGGAGGTTTGCATCTCGTGCCTCTTCTATCCTTATCTCCTTATTTCACACTTTTTGTGTTTTCATCTCTGGTCTTTATCCAACCATCTGCAAATCAACCCCACCCCCTCCTTCAAATGTATCCACCCATCACTTGCCAGGTTTTGTCTCACCCCACCTTTCTTCCACTTTCCTCCCCCACACGACTGCAATCAGTCTGAAGAAAGATCCTGACCCAAAACATCACCTATCCATGTTTTCCAGAGTTTGTCTGGCCCACTGACTTACTGCAGCACTGTGTGTCTTTTTCTGTAATGGTTGAGGCAATTGTGCAGCATTACCAGCAAGGGATTTGATGGAGTTAAAGAAATATGGCTTTATTGAACTTACAGCCGTATAATTATAACCGTAGAGAACTCAGCAATGAGAAAAAGGTATGCAAAGAAATGCAGCAAAAGATGCCTTATGAGATATCCAGCAGCTGTGTCTCTAGGCACCTAGCTCTGAAGAAGGAGTCTTTGGGTCAGGGACCTAGAGAAAAAGATCACACCCCAACCAAGAGCTCTTAAGGATAGCGGAGTGAGGGGGTATGGGGAGAAGGCAGGAACGGGGTACTGATTGAGAGTGATCAGCCATGATCGCATTGAATGGCGGTGCTGGCTCGAAGGGCTGAATGGCCTACTCCTGCACCTATTGTCTATTGTCTATTGTCTAAGATCAAACCCCAGCCAGGCTCATCTGGAGCCGCCAATATCTAAATACAGGTAGTGAGTTTTGGAAGTTGTAAAAGTGAACTAGAGTTGTGTAACTAAAAGAATTGTGAAACTAAAGAGTTGTTGTTTGAGCAACAGTAATTGTTTGAGTTACATAATGAAGTTTGAGTTGGTTGAACTTAATTATTAGTCTAAGTCATTGTCTGGTGCTGCATCTGCCTGGCTGGACCTCTCCAAAGACCTTGGCTGGCGAATCCTACTGCCTGACTGATTGTCTGCTGAAATTCTCCCTGGGCTACAACTTCCAACATTCCCACAGGCCAATTTTTGTAACCCATATTCTTGTTCCTCCAAAACATTCCTACTTGCCAACTTAAGAACTGAATGCATTTCCATTCCACCGCTCTTCATCTTTTTCCAGCTCCATGCAGAGCTTGAGCTCTAAATACAGAAAGTTCTTCTCAGTCTTGACACCTCAGTGAACATGGAGAGAATGCTGAGGTGTACCATCAACACGGATAAAGGATCTGACAGCAATTTGTTAACAAGCAAGCACAGACTGCAAGCAATTCTTTCATTACTACCTGAGCAGGGTTATTGGATAATGACTGTTTTGATAAATGCAGAGCAAACTGCAGTCTCAGCAGCAATCAGGTAAACCATTGTCTGTTCCAGAGCCCTATTGTTTTCAATGAGAAACCTGCTGGGCTGCGATACAGTACACCAAAACATGATAATCATCCATCTAAGCCTGCACCTTCCAGTGGATCAACAGCAGCCAAAACCGGCAGATACAGCCAGATGTCTGCCCAACTGCTGGGCAGAATCACGCAGCACATGAGCTGGCCATTCAGTCCATCATCCCTATACTGGCTCTTTGGAACATTCATCCAATCAGTCCTCCACATCTTGGCCATTCCCTGCAAAACTACAAAAACAACAAAACCTATTCATGTTTCCCAGAGGTGCTGCCTGACCTGCTGAATTACTCCAACACTTTGTGTCCTTTTGTGCATTAACCAGCATCTGCAGTTCATAGTTTCTACAAAATCTTTCCCAAATGTATATCTGACTACCTCTTGAAATAATAGTTCCCACCACATTTTCTGACACTGAATTCTGGATAATAACAACTCACGGCTCACAGAACTATCTCCTCTTCATGCCACTAATTCATTATTTTCAAATCCATACACCAACCCCTGGTTACCTCCTGCCATTGGGACTCAATTTCCTCACCTACTCTGACAGAGGTCCCTCGTTTTGCATTGACTCTGAAAAATCAGCTCTGAGCTGAGTAATCCAAGTCGCTCTACATAACATGTCTATGTAACATTCCGGCCAAACTTTGCTGAGAACGTTTCAGTGTGGCCCTGGGACCTTCAGTGAACTGTGAAGATTATTGGTAGTGTAAGAAAATAACTGCCGATTGCTGGTACAAATCGAAGGTATTTATTTCACAAAATGCTGGAGTAACTCAGCAGGTCAGGCAGCATCTCAGGAGAGAAGGAATGGGTGACGTTTCGGGTCGAGACCCTTCTTCAGACTTCTTCAGTATGAAGAAGGGTCTTGACCCGAAACGTCACCCATTCCTTCTCTCCTGAGATGCTGCCTGACCTGCTGAGTTACTCCAGCATTTTGTGAAGATTATTGGGGCGGGAGCGCCTTTTGGGCGAGTTTTACATATTTATGCACTCACCAGAATGAGATTTCAATCCATGTCACAAAGGCAATGCCATCCTGCACCAATTAGTTTATTGACCGGATTCTGGTATCCCCGGTGTAGGAAGGATAGGCAGATGCTGATTTAAACCAAGATAGACACAAAATGCTGGAGTAACTCATCAGGACAGACAGCATCTCTGGAGGGCAGGATCCCCAGTGCAGACTACCTGGCATGTCTCTCCCCTATTCATTGTGTGTTCCCCTGCCTTGTCAGTCCTCTCCAGCCAT
The DNA here is from genome assembly GCF_053455715.1 of Rhinoraja longicauda. Taxonomy (NCBI): domain Eukaryota; kingdom Metazoa; phylum Chordata; class Chondrichthyes; order Rajiformes; family Arhynchobatidae; genus Rhinoraja; species Rhinoraja longicauda. The sequence goes on from NW_027601601.1 coordinate 3,676, forward strand.
GATGCTCATGGTCTTCAACTCGTAGTTGAGAGGTCTCTGGGTCAGCAGTTCCCAGTTGTGTGAATCCGTTTCGAAAGCCTTGAACTCCTTTATAAACGGTGGTGCATAGAACTGGCCATGATGCTCCAATCAGTTATTCATAATTGGTCTGTCACAACTTGTTGCTCCGAATAAAACCAGGAGACCAAGGCGTGAGACTTTGTTGTAGGCTGCAGATTGAAGGAAACATTTTGCATAAAAAATTATGCAAATACAGCTTAAAACATAATTTCTGTGATTTAAAACATAACGTGATTTCTGTTTCTTTTATCTATACTCACCTTCTCTCATTCCTTCATATCCTCTCATCCTCTTTACGTCTTTCTTCGTGGCTTGCCCACTGACGGGACAATACAAGTGGTTCCCACTGGGAAGGATAGAGGTGGGGGGGCAGCAGCACTCTTAAATGTCATGGCCAGCAGTGTTAGCACCCCTCGATTAGAACCACACCCAACACTCAGTGTCTTTTTTTTGTAAACAAAAACATCTGCAGCTCCGTGCTTCTACCGACACGGCACGGTCACCTTTGACTCAGTGAGGATCACCCTCTTCAGTGAGTACAGTGGGAGTGGGTAAAGACCACATAATCCAAGCCTACAACAGCAGAGAACAGCAGCTGGAAATCACATTATACAGATGAAATACAGAACAGACAATACCATCAGATTTCTCATTGACTTGAAACGATAACTCCTTTACTTTCTCCATAGATGCTACCCCTAACCTTAACTTCACCGGCAGACTGCATTTTTGGTTTCCATTTCAGATCATGAGTATCTGCAGTCATTTGCAATTTTACTCATCAGTCTCAACTGGAATCTTAGCCAGGTCTCACTGCCCGCACTCTCTGCAGGTACAGCCTTGCTCTTGTAATGACCAACTGCCTGTGGCCGTATCAATACCATCCCAGTGTTCACCTCCATTCACTGTAACCTTGAGCAGCTCTTGAGTGCCATGTACCATTCGTTTACCTGCGAGGGTATGGAGGGAACTTTACTAATGTATTGAGATGGTTTCTGCCCCGGTGGCAATACAACAATCTGACAATGTGCCCACATGTAGTTCAAAAACAGAAAATTCCAAACCAGAGCTGGCAGCTCTGGGGTTCAGATGCTGAATCATGTGGTCAGAATTCCTCAGTTAGATTGTAGTCCTGTAACCCGTCCCTGCACCCACTTTGTGTATTTAATGTTACATTAATCTTTCTCCTCAGCACTTGTGCTCTCTTTAACTTCTGTCGATTGCCTAACATATTTGAGAATTCATATTCAAGTTAATCAATACAATTATTCTCTGGAGGTTTGTACAGTTGCTGGAGCTTGGGGGCAGATCAACTCACGGCCTGGAATTGGTCTGTGGATTTCTTCACCTCACTAAGTGCTTTGGTACGGAAGAGGCCATAACAGGAGAAGGGGAAAAGTGTGGCTGAGGTTTACAGTGACATTGCCCATTAGCTGGCATTTCAGATCGATATCTGATCACTAAGTTCATCTGTGGCCCAGTTGGGCAGTGCCCACACTGCTACATTAGAAGGCTATGGAGACTGATAACAAAACCTAGGCTGATACAAGTGGACCCAGTGGGAGAGGGAGTTAGACAAAAGATTAAAAAGCAGGGCGTCCAGGTATTGATTTCCGGATTACTCCCAGTGCCACGTGTTAGTGAGGGTAGGAACAGAAAGTTAGGACAGATGAATGCTTGGCTGAGGAATTGGTGCAGGCGACAGGGATTCACATTTTTGGACCATTGGGATCTCTTCTGGGGCAGAAGTGACGCAAGAGGTGGGGCAAGAGGAATGGATTGCACATGTAGTATAAGAAAATAACTGCAGATGCTGGTACAAATCGATTTATTCACAAAATGCTGGAGTAACTCAGCAGGTCAGGCAGCATCTCGGGAGAGAAGGAATGGGTGATGTTTCGGGTCGAGACCCTTCTTCAGACTGATGTCAGGGGGGCGGGACAAAGGAAGGATATAGGTGGAGACAGGAAGATAGAGGGAGATCTGGGAAGGAAGAGGGGAAGGGAGGGACAGAGGAACTATCTAAAGTTGGAGAAGTCGACGTTCATACCATGGGCTGCAAACTGCCCAGGCGAAATATGAGGTGCTGTTCCTCCAATTTCCGGTGGGCCTCACTATGGCACTGGAGGAGGCCCATGACAGAAAGGTCAGACTGGGAATGGGAGGGGGTGTTGAAGTGCTCGGCCACCGGGAGATCAGTTTGGTTAATGCGTACCGAGCGCAGGTGTTCAGCGAAGCGATCGCCGAGCCTGCGCTTGGTTTCGCTGATGTAAATAAGTTGACATCTAGAGCAGCGGATGCAATAGATGAGGTTGGAGGAGGTGCAGGTGAACCTTTGTCTCACCTGGAAAGACTGTTTGGGTCCTTGGATGGAGTTGAGGGGGGAGGTAAAGGGACAGGTGTTGCATCTCGTGCGGTTGCAGGGGAAAGTGCCCGGGGTTGGGGTGGTTTGGGTAGGAAGGGACGAGTGGACCAGGGAGTTACGGAGGGAACGGTCTCTGCGGAACGCAGAGAGGGGAGGGGATGGGAAGATATGGCCAGTGGTGGGGTCCCGTTGTCGGTGACGGAAATGTTGGTGGATGATATGTTGGATCCGCTGGCTGGTGGGGTGGAAGGTGAGAACGAGGGGGATTCTGTCCTTGCACATGGATTGCACATGAACTGGAGATGAACCAACATCTTGGCAGGCAGATCTGCTAGTGTTACACAGGTGGGTTCAAGTGACTGAAGTGTCCTGTGGGAAAGATCTTTGGGACCAGTGACCATTGAGGCACTCATCAAGAAAAAGAAAGCATGGGGCATGTCTAGGGAACTGGGATCAAGTGACTCATTGGGTGAGATTTGGGATCTGAGGAGTTTGCTTCAGAGGGAAATAAGGAGGGCAAAAAGGGCACAGAAAATAGCTCTGGCAAATAATATTAAGGAAAATCTATAGGGGGTTAATTAAGCTCAGGGGATTCAGTTTGATGGGGCCTGGTTAGGTTCGTAATATGGATGCCTAGAATGCTTTTAAAGCATTATTTGTGATTCAAGCTAAAACACACCTCTACTTGGGAAATATCTGCCAGAATTCCCCATATTTCAGCAGCGACTGCATTCCCGATGAATTTCACTGCCCGTGAAACATTTGGGATGTCCTGAGGGCAGCAGGTAGCTATAGAAATGCAGCTTTGTTTTTTTTAAATTATCTGCCGGAACAATAATAGAAAAGGAATGAAAATGTTTCAACACCGAGGGGGCTCCAGGTGAGATTAGCAACAGGTGTGGGATTTGGTGAAACGATCTTCATCAAAGTCTGTTCCTGAGCCAGGATGTTTGTACCAATTCCCTTATCTGGGCCTCCACGAGAAGGCGAGCCAGTGAACTAAGACCCTGCCACCACGTGCAACCCCTACCACTGTCAAGGCACCGTGTTGTGAATGAGAGAGAGAAAGGAAATCACGTTGTTCTCTGGCAGAGGCAAGAGGATGTGGGGAACTGGAGCGAATTGTGCTCGGCAGCCAAGAGAATTAATTAACTGATTAAATGCATAGTGGAGTACCAAACTGGGGAAGGGAGCAGGGAGAAATTAAATTGAACCTGTCCTGTTTGAAAGGATATTGTGTCCCTGTTGATGGAGTTAACAAAACCACATTCCCCTCGCCCTGGTGGAAACAAACACTGGCCTGCGCTGGACATTGCAGCAGGAATGCAAAGTCTGTGCAGATGTCAACTTGCCTCAGACGGGCTCTTGGATAAAGCTTACTGCGATGATTAAGCCCTTTCACGCTGGCCTCTTTTGACACTTGCTGCTCTTGGCTCATTCCCAGTCTCTGCCTCACTTTGGGCTGGCAGCTCGTGGCTTGTGTTGGCTGGCGTCTACTCGCTGCATTCTAAAACCTTGGCCCTTGGCAGGGGACTGAAGATTACAACGCAAATCCCTTTTGCAAGTTCCACAAATGCCAGCAATATACTCTACGAGGGAACAAAGTGCAAGTATTTTGCTTATTGAATAAGAATGCCATTTTGAACATCAATTTCTCAACATCTCCAACGGGTGCAACTAATGGTTCGGGACAAGGGTTGGGTTACCTTAGTACATCATTAATCCCCGAGTTCAAATCCATCTGACAGCCAGGGAATGCTTTCCATTAATTTATAGAATCAGAATCACACAGCATGGAAACAGGCCCTTTGGCTGAGTATGTCCACTGTGGCTTTTTTGCCTACACCAATCCCATTTTATTCTTTCACATTCCCATCAACTGCCCATGTTCTACCAGCACAGGGACAATTTACAGAGGTCAACTAACCTACCAACCCACACGTCTTTGGGATGTGGGAGGGACTCTGGGCATGAGGGGCAAGGGGGTGGGGGAGGGTGGAAGCCATGTGGTCACAGCAAGAATGTGCAAACTCCCCACAGACAGCATCTGAGATCAGGATCGAACCCTGGCCTTTGGAGCTCTCAGGCAATGGCTCTATTGGTCGCACAACAACAATCTTGCCTTTAAATGCCCTTTGAACTGACCAAGGAAATAATTTGGTTACTACTGATGGGGAAATATTCAATTGATGCACCGTTCCTCATGGGACAAGAGAGTGCACACGAGAATTGAGCACCCCCTGCCTTCAGCAATGCATTATGAAGATGGTTGAGAGATGAAAGAGGGCAAGAGAGAAAACAAGCTACATAAAGAGAGAGACAGACAGACATAGAAGCAGAAACAGAGACAGACAGAGAGGGATGACACTAGAGGAGCAGGAAAAGAAAGAGAGACAGAGAAAGGAGGAAGATTCCAGAATGGCAGACACAAGGCGGAGACAGAGAAAGAGCGATCACAGTATGAGGGAGAGCAGAAGAGAGATTGGGGAAAATAATAGAGATAGTGTCAGAGAGAGTAGATGGGGAGTGACAGATGGAGAGAGGGAGGAAAAGTGACACATAGAGAAAGTAATAAAGAATGAGAGACAGAGATAGATAATGACAAATAGACACAATGGGAGAGTGGCGGAGAGAGGGTGGCAGATCGAGTGATGGAATGGCTGATAGAACGAAGTGGAGTGACTGAGCAGGAGAGTGACAACAAGAGAGAGGGAGAGTGAAAATGGGAGATTGGCAGAATGACACAGAAGGAGAGAGAAGGGGAGTGCAGAGAGAATAAAAATAGGAAGAAATAAAGTGGTGGAGTGAGAGAAAGAGCTACATATGAGAAGCAGAGAGACAGGAAAGGAGTAGATACTGCATGAATAAGGTAGAAATAGAGAGCAGAAAAGAGAGAGGCTACTCAGAGAATAGTAGCGAGGGAGATAAAGAACAAAAGTATCAGGAGAGAAAGGGTAGTATGAGAGGTAGAGGCGCAACACACTGATACACAGGGTGACAGACAGATAGTGTCTTGACAGTAAGAAAAGCGAGTGTGACAGGGATCTCCATGCAAAGGGAGCAAGGGACAAAGACCAAATGGGAGAGAATAACAGTGTGGCAGACAGAGAAAGAGAGAGAGTGAAAACTAAATACAAGGAGAGAGCAGTGCTATTGGAAAGAGAGAGGGTGGTGCAGAGAAAAAAAATCTAAATAGACAGTGGGAGCTCACCAACAGAGAGCTGTACAGGGAGAGGGAGAGGGGGAGAGAGGGAGAGAGGGAGAGAGGGAGAGAGAGGGAGGGAGGGAGGGAGGAGAGAGGAGAGAGGGAGGGAGGGAGGGAGGGAGGGAGGGAGAGAGAGAGAGAGAGAGAGAGAGAGAGAGAGAGAGAGAGAGAGAGAGAGAGAGAGAGAGAGAGAGAGAGAGAGAGAGAGAGAGAGAGAGAGAGAGAGAGAGAGAGAGAGAGAGAGAGAGAGAGAGAGAGAGAGAGAGAGAGAGAGAGAGAGAGAGAGAGAGAGAGAGAGAGAGAGAGAGAGAGAGAGAGAGAGAGAGTTTGGGCAATGTGAAATAAAGACCATGGAAGCTAAATAGAAGGGCGTACTGATTGTTTTGGATGAAGAACGGTTGGGGGCATGCTTTAGCTTAACGGCAAGCACAGGTCTGGGTCAAATAGCCTGATATTAAACTGAAAGTATTTTCTAAGGAAAAAAAGCCAAGAAACTGTGGTTTTAGTTTTCAACCACAATAAATGAACATTCCGCTGGAAAAAAAAAAGAGAGAGAGAGAGAGAGAGAGAGAGAGAGAGAGAGAGAGAGAGAGAGAGAGAGAGAGAGAGAGAGAGAGAGAGAGAGAGAGAGAGAGAGAGAGAGAGAGAGAGAGAGAGAGAAAGAGAGCTGAGCAGAGAGAATGAGCTACAAGTTGACAGGCAGAAGAGAGCACTGTAGAAAGGGAGAACGGCAGAGAGACAGGAGATGAAGTGAGAAGAACCTGCTGCCCATACAAGGCAGAGAAAAGCAGAAATGCACAGTTCAACAAAAGAGAGAGGAAAAAATGGATAGAGGGGAAGAGAAAGAGAGAAAGGGCACAGGGAGAGGGAGAGAGACAGAGAGGGAACGAGGGAGACAGCGTGAGATATTAGAATAACAATACAGTGGGTGGAAGAGAAAGGCACACAGCAAGTGTTTTCAAACTGAGAAAGCATAGCCAATGATATAGACACAGATACAGGTTAAAATGGAAAAAGACAGATAAAACTGTGTGAGAGAGAGAGAGAAATCAACTCACTAATGGAAAGAAAGATCATTAGAGAGAAAAAAATACAGGAATGTACATCATATACTGGCAAGGACAGGACTGTGGCAAAATAATAGCAAATAGAGAGTTGAGGATGAAGAGAGTTGAGAAGTTCTCTTCCTACCTTGAGGATAAATAGGTTATTTTCAGAATGGCAATCAATTATTAGTGGGGTGCCACAGGGATCAGTGCTGGGCCTCAACTGTTCATAAACTATATAAATGTCCTGGATTAGAGACTGGATGTATTGTAGCCAAATTGCTGATTAGTCACAAATGGAACGATTAGAAAATTATGAGGACGATATGCCGAGCCACTGAAGAGAAGTATAATGTGCAAAAATTATTACTTTAGTGGAGTGAGACTACAAAATGTTGTGGTACAAAGAAATCTGGGAGTCCTGGTACACAGAAGGTCAACATGCAGGTATCACAATTAACTGGGAAGATTAATTAAATGTTAATGTTAAATGTCCTTTATTGCAAGGAGTACAGAATATAAAAGTAGGGTAGTTTTGTTGCAACTTTCCAGGACTTTGCTGAGACTTGTTCCTAGATACTCAATACCTTAATGGTTCCTACATTTAAGAAAGGATATACTTGCATTAGAAACAGCGTGGTGAACCTTTACCTGGTTGATTTTTGGGATGAAGGAATAGACATATGGGTGAGAGCAGATTGAGGCAAAGCCCATTGGAGTTCAGAAGAATACATGGTGATCTCGTTGATGCGTACAAAATCCAGAGAGGGATGGACAGGGTGGATATGTGAGTAGGTTTCACCGGATGGGGATTTATAGAACTGCCTGCCCTCATCAATCTTATTGGTTACTTATTCAAAAAACGTAATCAAATTTGTGAGACATTATCTTCCACACACAATACCATGCTGACTTTCTCTAATCAATCTCCATCTTTCCAAATGCATACATATCTTATCCCTCAGAATCCACTCCAGTAACTGACCTACTACAGATCTTAAGCTTACTGGTCCATAGTTCTGAGGTTTTGCTTTGCACCGTTCTAAATAAAAGCACTACACTAGTTTTTTGGCATCTCACCCATGTCTAACAATGATTCATATATCACAGCTAGGACTACTGTAATTTCTTCTTTTGCTTCCCACAGTTTACATAATATACCTGATCAGGTCCGGGGAATGTAATTACCTTCATGCATTTTAGGCCCTTTGGCATCTCTTCGACTGCAATACAGACCATCCTCAAGACATGGCTATTAACTTTCCCAAGTTCCTCATCATCATGTCTTTTTCCATGCTGAAAACAGGAAAAATATCAATTGAGGATCTTTGCCCATCTACTTCGTCTCCACACATAATTTAGATGACCACTTTGGTTTCTGAGGGCTTTTTATTCTCTCTGGTTACTCTTTATCCATTAAAATAGATGCGATCACTTGATTCTCCTTAACCTTTTCTGCTAGAGCCATCTCATGCCCTCTTTTTTCCCTCCTCATTTCCTTCTTAAATATGCTTCTCAATCCCCTATACTCTTGCAGCAATGCACTTGATCCCAGCTGTCTGTACCTGATGCATGCCTCCTTTTTTTTCTGATCACAATGAGGCAGAAAGCATATATGAAACTTCAAAATCAATCTGAGTTTTGCATTCCTTTTTCATTCCAAAACTACGTCCCAATTTTCTGAAACTTCAGCTCACATTTTATGTCACAATAGATCAAGGGATTATTTGAATCAAACAAAACTGTTTGCCGAGTAACCTTTTCCACCTGCTCGCTGCCTGATATGGACAGGAAGCAATGCAAAGGGATAAATGAGGGCAAATAATGAAGTTGCACAATATCTCACAACAGAGAGCAATGAGTAATGCTCTAAACCCATTAGTGACAGGAAGGATCTATCAACAAGGGTTCCTGAACCAGTCACATTGTCTATTGTAATGAGCCTTTTGGTCAAGTTATTTCTCAAATTGTTTATCTTTTCCACAAAATAAATGTCATCAAATTGCCTGATTTCTGAATTCTCACTCAAATATGACACTTTATTGCCTTCCAGTGACACTATTCCTTACTGCAACCCATTCCATGCAGTTACATTGATCCAGATAGACAGAGTGGTGAAGAAGGTGTTTTGCTTGATTGCTTTCATCAGTCAGGGCATTGAGTTGGGATGGCACACTACAACTGGACAAGTCATTGGTGAGATGCACGAGGTATTGCATGCAGCTCTGGTCTCCCAGCTGCATGCAATAGGAACGATGGTAATAAGATAGAAAGGGTGCAGAAAAGATTCATGCAGATGTTACCAGGACCACAGGGGTTGATTTAGAAGGAGAAACTGGATAGGCTAGGACATTTTCTCTGGTGTGCAGGTGGGGTTAACTTATAAAGCTATATAAAATCATGATAAGTTGGATGGTTGCAGGGCAGGACAGTCTAAAACTAGAGAGCATAGGTTTATGGTGAGAGAGGAAAGATTTAAAAAACACCTAAGGGACAACCTTTCACCAGAGGGTAGTGGGTATATGGGACCAGCAGACAAAGATGTATGACATTTAAAATACATTTAGACAGGTACATGGATAGTGATGGTTTGGAGGTATATGGGTAAATGTTTCCATGCTGTATAACTCTACGAATCAACTTGCACTCACCCTACATTAATCCCATTGTATTTTCCCCACATTCCCATCAACCAAGTCCAGATTCAACCCTTCACTCAAACACTCGGGAGAATTTATAGCAACCAATTAACTTTCCAATCTGCATGTCTGGGATGTGGGGGGAAACCAGAACACCCAGAGTTAAACCCACATAGTTAACAGTGTGAACAGGAAGCCTGCAAGCACTCCACACTGATGGTACCGGAGGTCAGGATTCAACCAGGTCTCTGGCTGCTTGAGACAATGGCCTTGCTAGCTGCACCACTGCCTCAAAGGCAATGTGGTGGAGTGCAGGCAGAGATGCTATGGGTACTTTCTGGTCTGTGTTCCTGCCTTACTATTTGGCAACACCAGAGATTGCTATTTGGCTCTGTGAGTGTACTGCCCCTCCTGTGTGTATGGAGTGGAAGAAGAGGGGGGCTTCATGTAGGAGTACCCCACGTACTATACCAGGGGTGTTACTACTGACCCGCGGGCCGCATCCGGCCCGTAAACGGGTCCAATCCGGCCCGCAGAACGATTTGCGGAAAAGCCAGCGCTTTTAGATTATACACAGAATGTGAGCTTAAACTCGCAGGCAATATGAATTTTGCACAGAAGGAAAATGCAAGTCCGATCCGTAGCTGTCACCTCCCCACTCCCCCGCTCCCGGGGCTGAGTGGAAGCTACGCCCGTATCCGGCCATGTGGTGACGCGGGCGGGAAGGGGCCAGCGCTGGGGAAGGTGGGGAGTCTCAGCGTTGTTGTAGACACGGGGAAGTGCCTAGGCTGCCGCCACAGAGACCGCCACCATGTACCTGGACCCCAGGTGAGTGCGTGGATAGAGGCTGGTGGGAAGTCACCGCACTGTGAATGGGGCCGCAGCCAGCGATCCAAAATCTGAGCTGCTCTCCAGGGTGGGGGTACTGGGTTTGGGTTAAGGTTCGGTGGGATGTGAAGACGTGCTGGTAGTTATGTGGGAATAGGGAAGAGAAGGGAGAAGGTGGTGGTAAAGGAAGGGAAGGGGGAGCAGATGATGCGGGAAGGGAGGGTTTTTAGGGATGAGGGAAGGGAGGGGATTTAGAGACGAGGTAAGGAAAGAGAGTGGCTGAAGTAAGGGAGGGGAGAGGGGGAGTAGTTGGAAGGAAGGAAGTGGGGATGAGAGAAGGGATAGGCTGAGAAAGGGAGAGGGCAGGTGAGAGAGCAGGTGAGAGAGCAGGTGAGGGTAGAGAAGGACATGAGAGGTGAGGGGAGAGGATGCGAGGGGAAGGAAGAAAGACATAAGGAGAATGATGGGGAGCGGGGGCCTTCAGGTGAGATGATGGACAGACCATCTTTCACCATGCCAGGTAGCTGCAGTTTGGCTGTTCATCACCGAGCCAGCCCATTGTGGGCAAAATGTAAACACTGTAGGAAGACTATAAGACAGGGGAACAGAATTAGGCCATTTAGCCCATCAAGTCAACTTTGCCATTCAACCACGGCTGATCTATTTTCTCTTTCAACCACATTCTATTGTCTTCTTTCTCCCTGTGACCTAATCAAGACCTATCAATCTCTAACTCAAAAATACCCAATGTCTTAGCCTCCACCGCTGTCTGTAGCAATGAATTCCACAGATTCACCACCCATTCCTCCTCATCTCCATTTTAAATGTGTGACCTTTTATTCTGATGCTGTGACCTCCGGTCCTAGACTCTCCTATTACTGGAAACATTATTTCCACATCCACTCTATCTAGGGCCTAGATACCAATCATAAAAGTAAATGCTTGCTAGGCAATCTTCATCATAAGAAATGAAATTCGTAAAGTGAAACACTTTGTAGTTAGAGACTGAGACACATGAGAGCAGGTCAAAAAAACGAAGGCAACGAAGGCTGTGGGAGCACGTGCACAACTGATCCGGCCCGTACGAAGTCGCATTTTGCCCATTCCGGCCTGTGACCTAAAATGAGTTTGACACCTCTGTACGAGACACTTTTTTGCCTTTATTTATTTTTTAGTTTAGTTTAGAGATACAGCGCAGAAACAGGCCCATCGTCTCACCGAGTCCGCACCAACCAGCAATCCCCGCACATTAACACTATCCTACACACACTAGGGACCATGTTTTACATTTATACCAAGCCAATGGACCTACATACCTGTATGTCTTTCGAGTGTGGGAGGAAATTAAAGATCTTGGAGAAAACCCACGCGGTCACAGGAAGAACGTACAAACTCCGTGCAGACAGCACCCATTGTCAGGATCGAACCCGGGTATCTGGCTCTGTAAACGCTGTAAGGCAGCAACTCCACACCTGCCACGCCTGTTCTATTCAGTTATCCAGAATAACATGGGGCTGTCTGCATTCTCTCTGCTTGGACTATACTGTACGTGTCTCGAGCCTTGCAGCCCCATACTTACACAGCTAAATGGCACAGTTACACTTAACATCACTGGGTACTGCAGGAGTACCTTAACCACTGTGAATCACAGAGAGTCACCAACTCCCACTCAGGACTGGTGGAGTGTTGGTGGAAGACTTCAAGCTCATTACCATTCACACCGGCAGCTGCCCACGAATGAACGAATGTAACCAATTCTGAAAGTGTTCTGCATGACTGCTCTCTGATCTGTCTGAGAAATCACATACCATCTTCAGAATATTCATTGATCCTCATCTAATCCTTCACAAATACAGTAGCTCCTTCCAACATCAGCACCAGAACCATTGCAAGACATCAAGGCTGCGCAACTGTGAATGCCCTAAAGGCCGACAGGGATGTGGGTGGTGTGTGGAGCGTTGTAGTTGGGCCACTGTAATACCAAGGTCGAGGAATAAAGTTGAGGTAGCTTCGAAGTTTTCATTGCATACTTTCCTGAAAATCCAGGGTGGAGTTGGTCCCAGGGGGCTCGGAATTAAAGAGCAACAGCTGGAAACAGAGCGTGAAGGGCACCTGGAACGCAGTGCAGGGGTGGTGGTGCTGCAGACATGGTCGTGGCAATAAAGAAGTTTTAGACAATAGACAATAGGTGCAGGAGGAGGCCATTCGGCCCTTCGAGCCAGCACCGCCATTCAATGTGATCATGGCTGATCATTCTCAATCAGTCCCCCGTTCCTGCCTTCTCCCCATACCCCCTGACTCCACTATCCTTAAGAGCTCTATCTAGCTCTCTCTTGAATGCATTCAGAGAATTGGCCTCCTCTGCCTTCTGAGGCAGAGAATTCCACAGATTCACAACTCTATGACTGAAAAGGTTTTTTTCTCATCTCAGTTCTAAATGGCCTACCCCTTATTCTTAAACTGTGGCCCCTTGTTCTGGACTCCCACAACATTGGGAACATGTTTCCTGCCTCTAACGTGTTCAACCCCTTAATAATCTTATACGTTTCAATAAGATCTCCTCTCAGCCTTCTAAATTCCAGTGTATACAAGCCTAGTCGCTCCAGTCTTTCAACATATGACAGTCCCGCCATTCCGGGAATTAACCTAGTAAACCTACGCTGCAAGTTTTTGGATAGGCTTATGGATAGGAAGGGAATAGAGGATATGGATCACATGCCCATAATGTCTGTGCTGAATATGATGCTGCTCCACCAATCTCCTCTGCCTGCAAGTGATCCATATCCCTTCATTCCCTGCACATCCACATGCCTCTTAAACAACACTATCGTACCTGCTTCCACCACCACTCCAGGCACCCACCATTCTCTGATCAAAATTACTGCCCTGCATAGCTCCTTTAAACCTTCTTCCTCTGAACTTAAAGCCATGCCTTCCAGGTGCTGGCTCAAAGGGCCGAATGGCCTCCTCCTGCACCTTTGACATTTTCACCCTGGGAGAAAAGGTTCTGTGTCTCCCCTACGCCTCTGATCATTTTATGTGTTTCTGTCAGGTCTCCCCTCATCCTCCGATGCTCCAAAGAAAACAATCCAGGTTTGATCAACCCCTCCTTATCGCTAATACGCCTAATCCAGGTAGAATTCTAGTCATCCTCTTCAATGCCCTCTCAAAAGCCTCCACATCCTTCCTGCAATGGGGCGAGCAGAACTGCACACAATACTCCAAATGAACCAGTGAATCACTTGCACGTTTTCCAATCTAACTCACTGCATTTGGTGTTCACAAATGTAGTCTCCTCTACATTGAAGAAACTACGCAGGGATTAGATTACCACTTTGTTGAGTACCAGCGTTAGCTTCCCTTTGCCTGGCACTTTAACTCACTATCCTGCTCTCACTCTTGGCTATTGGCCTGTGGTTCCCGCATTGTTACCTTTAGGCGAAAAGTAACTCAACGAGCAGCACCTTTTCTCCAGTCTGGGCAGAATACAATCTTTATATTCCAATAGTGGATTCAGTCTCTCTCTAACTACCCTCATTAATCGATCAGCCAGACAGCTTTGTAAATGTTAAGGATAGCATCTTATCATTAAAAGATGCTCCTTAAGACATAACTCAGCAGGTCAGGCAGCATCTCTGGAGAGAAGGAATGGGTGACGTTTCGGGTCGAGACCCTTCTTCAGACTGAAGGGTCTCGACCCGAAACGTCACCCATTCCTTCTCTCCAGAGATGCTGCCTGACCTGCTGAGTTACTCCAGCATTTTGTGATACCTTCGATTTGTACCAGCATCTGCAATTATTTTCCTACACTCCTTAAGACATACCTCTTTGGCCACGTTTTTGTTACCAGTGTTGAGAATGCTGGCTAAACGGGCTGTAGATGTTGGGTGTGTTGATCCGGACGATCAAAGCATCTGGTTATGTGGCGATAGCCTGTGCCACTAGGGTTTGGCTGACTGCTTGTGATGATCCTCTGCCAACTTAATTAAATATTTTGCAGAATTTAGTTTAACTCCACACATTCTAATCCTTCGCTAAACCCAATCCTCCAGATCAGCCATCGAACACACTGAGTAGAATCAGAGCCGATAATTTTAAGAGTGAACAGGTTGTTTTTTTTAAAGTCAGAGAGCCTTTAAATTCAAAGACAGACACAAAATGCTGGAGCAACTCAACGGGACAGGCAGTATCACTGGAGAGAATGAATGGGTGACATTTCGGGTCGAGTCCTTTCTTCAGACCTGAAATGTCACCCATTGCTTCTCTCCAGAGATGTCCCCTGTCCAGCTGAGTTACTCCAGCATTTTGTGTCTATCTTCAATTTAAACCAGCATCTGCAGTTCTTTCCTACAGCCTTTAAATTCAGCTGGCAACAAATTTTTTAATTTCCCCCACGCAGACAGATATTCTCATCCCTGCATCCAATCGTGGATGTCACTATACCCCAACCACCCCTTATCACGTCTGATGACATCCCCAAATAGCTTCCCCCTCACCTTTAAGACTACACCCTTAACATCCCCACCCCAACAAGCACCCTCACAAACCCACCATACTGATCCACTCAGACCTGTCCTCAGCAGCTCAGGAGATACAGATTCACCAAGGCACAGCAAAAGGCAGTTAATATACTGCCTCAAGACAGTTTATTAGAATATGTCACTACACTCAAACAGAATATGTCAGTAAGCTACATCAGAAGATAGTAAGGCAGTGACAAAATAAATTAGTGTAGTGAAGAGAGAGTTAGAGCGGCAGTGAGATTTCAAAGCGGTTTTCTGGTGTATCAAGTTAAGTGGTCAGAACTTAACTTTGAGATATCTCTGAATGTTGTAGAATGTTTTGGGGGTAACAGAGTCATAGATAGAGTCATACTCCAGCACAGAAACAGGCCCTTCAGCCCACCTAGTCTATGTTGACCATCAACCATGCATTACATTAATCGCACTTTTCATTCTATGCACATTGTATCAACTGAGAAAACTATATTTTGCACTCAAGGACTAACGAGGGACAGTGATTGGGGCGAGGGGGAGGGGGTTAGAAGGAGGAGGATGTTGAATACTTTTGTAACTTTGACAGCGCCCTTTAGAAGGATGAGAGGAGATCTTATCGAAACGTATAAGATTATTAAGGGGTTGGACACGTTAGAGGCAGGAAACATGTTCCCAATGTTGGGGGAGTCCAGAACAAGGGGCCACAGTTTAAGAATAAGGGGTAGGCCATTTAGAACTGAGATGAGGAAAAACTTTTTCAGTCAGAGAGTTGTGAATCTGTGGAATTCTCCGCCTCAGAAGGCAGTGGAGGCCAATTCTCTGAATGCATTCAAGAGAGAGCTGGATAGAGCTCTTAAGGATAGCAGAGTCAGGGGGTATGGGGAGAAGGCAGGAATGGGGTACTGATTGAGAATGATCAGCCATGATCACATTGAATGGCGGTGCTGGGCCGAATGGCCTCCTTCTGCACCTATTGTCTATTGTCCATTGTGACTCCTTGCACACTCATATGCTATATTCAATACAAAGCATGTCACTGTACCAAATACACATGACATAGTATCAATCAGCCTATGCTCCATCGACTGCACTTGAGTTTGACTTGTTGTATATTTGTGTGGTATATCTGATCTGTTTGTATATCATGCAAAACAAAGCTTTTCACTGTACCTCTGCACATGTGACAATAATAATAAATCTAAATCTAAACTTAAACTCCCTCCAGATTCTACCACTCACCACAATAGGAATAATTTACATGATCATTTAATCGACCAACCCACACGTCAATGGGATGAGGAGAGCAGAGAAAAAACAGAGCAGAGGGAGAATGTGCAAAGTCCACACAGAGGGCACCCAAGGTCACACTGGTTCTGTTGAAAGCTCAGGGGCAAAGAGTTCACCACATCACAGGAAGCAGGTGGTAGCACGAGAGAAAGTTCAGGGGAGATTTAAAAGGATGTTGTCAGGGCAAAAAGATTTCTAGTTAGGAAGAGACACTGTCTAGGCTGGAATTGAAACAAGGAAAAGTGAAGTGAGATTAATTGAAATGTGTAAAACCATAAGAGACCTAGACAAGGGGACCAATAATGGCCTATTTCCCAAGGGACCAAAGCTGATAACCGGGCACCATAGGTTTATGGTAAATGGTAGACGATTTGGAGGAGAGGCGTTTTCTCAGAGTGTTGGGGACCTGGAACTCACTGCCTGCAGAAGTCCCCACCACTTTAGAAGATAATTATATATTCTCAGCCATTTGACACTCATGAGGGAACGAGGGTGCTAGTTGCAGAGAATTGCTCAATAAAATCAGTACAATGAATCACACACAAATATTCTGTGCATAAACGTGTAAGTAGTGACTGAGAACACAACTGTGCAGGGCACTGGTGTTGATAATAATCGTGGAGGATGTATGGCCCGTCCATACTACGGGACAAGGCTATGGGTCTGATGTATTGCATCAAGATGCAGTACAGAACACCACAGGAGATTCTGCTTCCCTGTGGCTATCAAACTGTACAACTCCTCCCCCTTCTGTCATGCGACAGGCCCAGAAAGTAGTTGTTAGCCTCCTCTTCAGCTGATATTCTGCTACTTTTAGCCTTCATTCTTTCTGTTGGCTTCAAAACAAGCCAATGGCACAAACATTGAATTCTCCAATTTCAGTTAATCCCCCTCTGCCCTTTACTTGCCCCATCTCATCTACACAGACCCTCTCACACACATCCTTCTTTGCCACCCAACCCTCAGCAACCATTACCCAGTTTCTTTCCCTCCCTCACTATATTTCCATCACCTTCACACTCCTTCCACTGGGTCCCCTTCCCCCACTGTTCACATCTACTCACCCTACCTGCCTTATTTGCTTCTATGCTATGTCATCCTTTCCTATCAGATTCCATCTGATCAGCTCCCAACTTCTTGCCTCTATTCCCACCTTCCCTCTCCACTTGATTCCAACTGATGATCCCTCATCCTCATCCTCATCCCCGTCCCCCCTCTCCCCTCTCCCCTCTCCCCTCTCCCCTCTCCCCTCTCCCCTCTCCCCTCTCCCCTCTCCCCTCTCCCCTCACATCTGGTCCATCTATTGATAGCCAGCTCCTTCCCTACCCTCTCACCTCTTTAGACTGACATGCTGACTCTCTGTTCTAGTCTTTCAGTCCAGATGAATGGTCCCAACCCAAAATGTCCTCCATGGTTTCTATCTGATCCACAGAATTGCTCCAGCATGTTGTTTATTGCTCCAAGGGCAATGCGAGCTGAATGCTGGGACCTCTATCAACATCCCACTTATTAAGCACAGCTAATTTATTCCATCTAGCCTTTAATGAACTGCAATTAGTTAAGACAGCTTAGAGCCCATTGGAATCAGGCTCCTCATGTTTAAATGCATGAACTTAATCGAAACTTCTAATCCTGTTTACTGAGCAACATCTCCAACATCTGTGTAGTAAATCTGCAAAATTATTTCTCCCCTCAGCAAGGTTTGTTTTCAATGTATTCTCTCCATCATCTATTGCAGTGCTTCTCCTGAATCTTTCGGCCTATAGAGGGAACCTTGCAAAACCCCACAGGTTTTTTTCTGTTCACAGTCTGAAGAAGGGTCCCGACTGAAAACGATGATTGTCCATTTCCTCCACAGATGTTGCCCGACCCACTGAGCTCCTCCAGCACTTGAGTTGGAGCTCAACTCCAACATCTGCAGTTCCTTGTGTCCACAGTGAGTGACTCTCTCCACAGACCGGTCTCACTGGTCATGTATCTCCAGTATTTTAGCAGCGGATCGCAAGTACCCAGTTGTGTGCAGGGGTTTCTACATCTCAACTGCAATTCCATTTTAGAAGTAGTTTGTTGGTCATAAAATACTCTGCGATGACCAAGGGTATGAAAATTGTAACAGTCTTACTGTCATGTGTATGTCTTTCCACCAAGTATTGAGAGATAGTTAGATTAAGAGAAGAAGACTAGATTTAGGTTTGCCAATCCAAGCTCATCATTCCCTATGGGAGCGACAGAACACACATCTGATCCCATTCCCAATCCCTCCTCTCTCCACACAGTGTCATTTCATCCCATTTTAAAACTTACAGTTGATTAATTGCAGTCAATAAACCTAAGAGGCTCCCTGAGTTACAGAGGTCTTTTGCGCCTTGTTCCTCAGATACCCTTGATGTGAGACAGATAGGGCAGGGCTGGTTTTCCTGTCACCTCACCAGAACTTACTGTCAACAGTTGACATTTAAAATTATTTAGTAGTTATCCAATTGCTTTTTATTGGAGCTTGCTATGCACAGATTGAGTGTTGTGCTTCCTGTGTTACAACAGAGATAGGCGCAGTGGCTCAGCAGGAAGAGCTGCTGCCTCCCAGCGCCAGAGACCCGGGTTCAATCATGACGGCGGGTGCTCCCCAGGTGGAGTTTGCACATTCTCCCTGTAACCACATGGGTTTCCTTCAGGTGCTCAGGCTTCCTCCCACATCCCAAAGACACGCGTATTTGTGGGCTAATTGTTCTCTGTAATTGCCCCAAGGTGGGTGCAAAAGTGGGATAACATAGAACTAGTGTGAAAGGGTGATAGAATGTTGGCGTGCACTTGGTGGGCCTATTTCCACACTATATCTCAAAAATAAAGACTATATTTGATGTGTAAAATTCTGTGAAGTATCTGAGCTCTTAAATATTGTATTCTTCATTCTTGTTTTCAACAAGGACCGCGTCAGACCGAAATGAAGATTGACCTTCAGGCTCTGTTCAATACATAGTGAAGCATGTACAGCATTTAGAGTGCTTCCTGAGATTAGGAAATGCACTGGATGAATGAATTAGTCTTTTCTTTATCCATGAGTTGCTGCGAGTAAGGAACTTGCAACTATAAAAAGGGAACACAAGTAATAATCCTGCATGGGGTGGAATGCATTGCAAAGAGCTTACCCCAAAACCAGCCAGTCAGCGGCCCACCCTCGATACCCCCACCAATCATCGTAGGGCTCTCATGCTCAACCCCTAACCAATAGTCACAGGGCTCCAATACCCAGCAACCAATTGTCACTGGGTTCTGATGCCCAACCCCACTTACCAATCAAGACTGGTTTCTATTACCCAATGCCTAACCAATCATCTCAGGACTTTGATGTCCAAACCTCATAAGATCATAAGTGATAGGAGCAGAATTAGGCCATTCGTCCCATCATCTACTCTGCCATTCAATCATGGCTGATCTATCTCTCCCTCCTAACCCCATTCTCCTGCCTTCTCCCCTTAAACTCAGACACCTGTACTAATCAAGAATCTATCTATCTCTACCTTAAACATATCCACTGACTTTGCCTCCACAGCCTTCTGTGGCAAATAATTCCACAGATTCACCACTCTCGGACTAAAGAAATTCCTCCTCATCTCCTTCCCAAAAGAACGTCCTTTCATTCTGAGGTTATGCCCTCTAGTTCTAGGCTCTCCCACTAGTGGAAATGTCCTCTCCACATTCAATCTATCCAAGCCTTTCACTATTCTGTATGTTTCAAGAGGTCCCCTGTCATTCTTCTAAACTCCAGCAAGTACAGGCCCAATGCCATCAAATACTCACCATATGTTAACCTACACATTCCTGGGACCATTCTTGTAAACCTCCTTTGGACCCGCTCCAGAGCCAGTACATCCTTCCTCAGATATGGTGCCCAGAATTGCTTACAATATTCCAAATGCGGCTTGACCAGACCCCTCCGAACCAATCATCATGGAGCTTTGTTCCCAACTTGTCCCAGCCAAAGCCAACAAGGCTCTGATGCTCATCCATCTCCATTCAATCATCCCAGGACTCTGATACCCAACACCCAAGCAACCATCCCTGGGCTCTGATGCCCAACCTCGACTGAAGCTTACCCTGAATAATCATCGTGCATCTCTGAAGCAACTCTAACCAAACAGCTAAGTCCTTGGAGCCGTCCTCAGCCAATCACATGGCTTCAATGGCTGCTCCTCCAATCATTTATCCCGCTGCTCCAGTCCCCGCCTCTCAGCCATTCTCCACCTTATTCAGAGCTGAGGACCAGGGACTGAAAGCATCATTAACGATGCTGTGGAGTGCATCAACCCACCCCTTCATTGCTCAGTCTGAGCTCTGATTGAGTACAGGCAGTGTGTGGAGGGAATCGTGCTTGGCAGGGCAGGAGGATTGAAGACTGGGGTGATGGGAGCTGAGCTGAGCTGGCAGCCCTCTCAGGAAGCCTTGTTCACATACGCAAACTGTCAAGCTGCTGATTAATGGAGTATTTTATAATTTCAGGACACAGGAAATGCCAGGCCACTAATTGGGACATTAATCATGTTTTGTGATATTCTATCACCATCTTGCACTCTTACTCTGATTATTACCCATTCCTTGCCTCGTGCATCAGTGATATACTCGAATTCAGAAAGCCCGTGAAGAGATTCTCAACTAAATTCTTTTTAATGGCTCTCAGGTCTGCTTCAATGAGCTGGTTCAACGAAAGACGGGGATGTGTGGGGCAGGATGATTCTATCTGTGATGCAACTTAATGTAATGAGAGCAGAGACGATTTGGAAGTTTTGCTTGATTTCAAAGATAGTTAGTGCTTTCGGAGTCAATGAACAGAATCTGGCGATCTATGGCTCTTGAAAACAAAAACTGTAGCTGTTGAAACAAAGACTAGAAACATTCAGAAGGCCAGGCAGCATCTGTGGAAGGAGAAACAGAGTTAATTTTTTTCGCTTGGAGATACAGGGTGGAAACAGGCCCTTCAGCCTACCGAGTCCATGCCGACCAGTGATTCCCATACACTAACACTATCTTACACACTAGGGACAATTAACAATCTTACCCAAAGCCAATTAATCTACAAATCGTATGCCTTTGGAGTGAGGGATAAAAACGGAACATTTGGAGAAAACCCAAATGGTCACGGGGAGAATGTACAAACTCCGTACAGACAGCACCCATAGTTAGAATTGAACCTGGGTCTCTGGCGCGGTAAGACAGCAACTCTACCGCTAAGCCAATGTGTCACCCTTGATTTAGGTCTGAGACACTTTAATGTCTCTTTGAAACATAGAGAATTTTTTAAACAGCATCCAAGAAAGCAAGAAAATGCCGATTAAGATGCTTCTAAGGATTTTCTACCATTTGACTGGGCTTCCAAAACATAAAACAGCAATCCCATATCAATCCCAACAACAACCTGCATTAAGCAGCATCATAAAGAAGGAAACCATCCCTGGAGCATGGATCAGCTGGCAGAGTGATCATATTACTGGACTATCAACCAGAGGCCTGGCCTAATGACACAATGGTGTGGGTTCAGATCCTATTATGGTATCTGTGGATTGAAGTTCAGTTTCGTCACCAAATCAGGAACAAAAGGCTTGTATCTCTGACTGTGAAACAACCTGGCTTCTTTATGTGGTCTGAAATGGTCCGTTTATCCCCTGGTTGGACCAAACAGTTGCAATGAACGACCGATCATGAATGATTGAATAAGGAAACAGACAGATAATGGATAAATTCTAATCTATAATGATATTGAATAAAACATTTAACTTGAAGGGCTTAAGGCAAAGGACAACTGCACCCTGGTTGTCTCTAACAGCTGAGCAACACCTTAAGTTAGGAGAGGTGTCTTATTGTCTACTCACACAACTGTTTGGCACAGTCATTGTGGCAGAATCACAGCCTTCAGCCAACATCAGGTGAGAAGGAAACTAGCAGATTCTGCCATCAGATGCTCCTCGGAGGTGAATCGGCTTCACTTTCAGGTCGAGAAGCTAGAGGAGACACTGATTGCTGGCATTCTGGCTAAGATCTGAAGGGATGTGCCTCCCCAGACAATCCCTGTGGCAAGTGGTGAGGGTGGGCAAATGATGTGGAAAAAAACATTAATCGCACCTCAAGTCATTCATTGCAGATCCATTTGCCCAAGGCAGTGTTGGTTAGGGAACAAGTCCCAGACTCAAACCCAAGGACACTCATCACAACTTTGCGCAGCACCATTGCTATGCTAAATGGAACAGTTGCAAAAAGCTGGGCACCCATGAGTGCTGTGGACCATCATGAGGAGAGATTATTCCAGCGCAAACTGTCAGCTCAGGTCCTGACATTTCATTCCTCTCATCCACTCCACTCTGGTTCTATGAGGAGTATTGGTGGATGTTTAAATAGCTTACAGAAGGAGCTTGCATGAATACCCCAGTCTCAACAACATTAGAGCCCAACACATATTATTGAAACATGTAAGATTATTAAGGGGTTGGACACATTAGAGGCAGGAAACATGTTCCCAATGTTGGGGGAGTCCAGAACCAGGGGCCACAGTTTAAGAATAAGGGATAGGCCATTTAGAACGGAGATGAGGAAAAACGTTTTCAGTCAGAGAGTTGTAAATCTGTGGAATTCACTGCCTCAGAAGGCAGTGGAGGCCAATTCTCTGAATGCGTCAAGAGAGAGCTAGATAGAGCTCTTAAGGATAGCGGAGTCAGGGGGTATGGGGAGAAGGCTGGAACGGGGTACTGATTGAGAATGATCAGCCATGATCACATTGAATGGTGGTGCAGGCTAAAAGGGCCGAATGGCCTACTCCTGCACCTATTGTCTAAAGTCTATTGTCTATATATAAAATACAATACTGAAACCTCTTCAACATCTTTGTCACATTACCTAATCACTGATCCACCTCTGGTTCCTACTGTGTTCGCTCCAGAATTGGCCACACATCAGCCCAAGATGTTTCAAATGCAGTTGTAACACTGGGCATCTATCCAACAATGTGGAGGATCGCTCAGGTAAATCCTGTTCACAAAATGCTGAATAATCCAATCTGGCCAATTATTAATGGACCCAGCAGTCTATATTCAATCATCAGCAAAGTGATGGAAGATATCATCAGCAGCACTGTAGAGCCTCATTTGTAATCTGCTCACGAACAATTGTCATGGGGTTTGCCATGACCGATCATTACAGCCCGTAGACTGTAGACAGAGTTGGCTTCCTGACATGAGATGAAAAGGACCAGAATCCAGTCAGCATTTGATTAAGTGTGACATCTACTCCTGGTAAAACGAATTAACCAGAATCAACAGGAAAACCTGGACAATTTGCAGGCAATGGACAAGGAACAAATATATCCGCACAAGTGATAGAGAGCAAGAATCAGATCCTTCTGATTGCGCTAGTTTCCTCCCACATCCAAAATACATTTGGATTGATGGATGAATTGGACACTGTGTTGACCCAAGTGTGTGGGGGGAGTTGATGGAAATGCAGGGAGCTGCTGGAGGAAATTCTGAAAATTATAAGAAAGATGAGTAGTTTACAATATGTTTAATCCAAGAGTTTACATGCTGGGGAGGCATGATGGAAAAAGAAGCCAACAGAGTGAAGGATGCGAAGAAAGATAATAAATCGATTTATTTCAATAAATAAATGGTATTTAGATTCCACTGCACAGTGGGAGATAAGTTAAAATAAACATTAGGGGTTGTAAACTAAGCTGAGGGCAATAAAACTGATCAGGAAATAGTGTATTTTATTGTACCCATTTGTTAGACATATGGGAGAGTGGTTTTCTAACTAACAGGGAACAGAAGGTTGAAGATAACTTTGGGGAAAACAAAGATGAAAGGCTATAGAGACATTCAACAATAATGAATTATTTCACATATATAAAATCCACATTTAACCATTGAGTCGCGAGAATAGAAAAATGCAGTGGATGCTGTGAATCTTTGAAACACATTGGGTTTTCTCCGAGTGTTTACCTGTGCTTTCTGTTAAGGCTTTGAATAAACCAACTTGTATGAGAAACTCACCACCACGAGATATTCTTTGTGTCTGTTCCTGAGCCGTAATTAAGAGAGCAACTGGGCCCGACATCAAAGCCAGATTCAGGGTACAGGTTAAACACAAAATTCCCTCCAACAGGAGTATAAAATGGCTGAGGTTGGATTAGTATAAACGGATGGTCAATGGTAGGCATGGACGCCATGGGCTGAAGGACCAGTATCTGTGCTGTATCTCTCTATGACACTTACATGAGTAATGATATATTTCTTTGATTGATTGAAAGATACAGCATGGAAACAGGCCCTTTTGGCCCATTGGGTCCACACCAACCATTGATCACCTATTCAGACTAGTTCTATATTAACACACTTTCAAACTGGGGGCAATTTACAGAGGCTAATTAACCACAAAACCCGCACGTCTTTGGGATGTGGACGGAAACTGGGACACCCGGAGGAAAGCTATATGTTAGATTTAGATTTAGATTTAGAGATACAGCGCGGAAACAGGCCCTTCGGCCCACCGAGTCCGCGCCGCCCAGCGATCCCCGCACATTAACATTATCCTACACACACTAGGGACAATTCTTTTACATTTGCCAAGCCAATTAGCCAACATACCTGTACGTCTTTGGAGGGTGGAAGGAAACCGAAGATCTTGGAGAAAACCCATGCAGGTCACGGGGAGAACGTACAAACTCTGTACAGACGGAGCCCGTAGTCAGGATCGAACCTGAGTCTCCGGCGCTGCATTCGCTGTAAGGCAGCAACTCTACCGCTGCGCCACCATGCCGGTGAAGTTGCAAACTCCATACAGATAGCACCCAAGGTCAGGATTGAACCTGGATGTCTGGCATTGTGAGGCTGCAGCTCTACCAGCTACATCACTGTGCCGCCCAAAAAATCAATGGTCAATTCAATTAATTTTCATTTCAATCAATCGGGGCATTGAATGCAAGAATCAGGAAGTCATGATTTATGGGACGCGTATTAACGCCGCATTCAAGTAGTGCGTGTAGTTCAGGTCCACCCAGAACAGGCGGTTTTGGAGAGGGTGCAGGTTTCCAGATGCTGTCTGAATTACAGGGTATTACCAGTAAGGAGCAGTTGGATAAAGTTGGATTGATTTCTCTGGAGCGTCAGAAGCTGGGGGGAGACCTGAAAGAAGTAAACAAAATTATGAGAGCCTTAGGTAGTATAAGAAAATAACTGCAGATGCTGGTACAAATCGAAGGTATTTATTCACAAAATGCTGGAGTAACTCAGCAGGTCAGGCAGCATCTCAGGAGAGAAGAAATGGGTGACGTTTCGGGTCGAGACCCTTCTTCAGACTGAAGAAGGGTCTCGACCCGAAACGTCACCCATTCCTTCTCTCGAGATGCTGCCTGACCTGCTGAGTTACTCCAGCATTTTGTGAATAAGAGCCTTAGATAGGGTAGACAGTCAGAAACCTTTTTTTATCAAAAACTAGGGGGATTAGCTTCAAGGCCAAAGGGAGAAAGTTTAAAGGAAATGTGCAGGCCACGTTTATTCCACAGAGTGGTAGATGCCTGAAATGCACTGCCAGGAGAGGTCAGATTCAACAGTGGTATTTAAGAGGCTTTTAGATAGGCGCACAGGCAGGAAATGGAAAGATATGCATCACGTGCATTCAGAGGAGATTATTTTTACTTGGCATCATATTCAGCACAGATATTGTGGGCCGAAGGGCCTGGTGCTGTGCTGTGCTGTGCTGTGCTGTTCTATGCCATATGCTCTACGTTCAGTTTCTGTCCGGTCTGCTAGCGCTGGATAGCAGATCATTGGTCATCCAAACCGACTACATTCGGCTCGGATAATGAAATGAAAAAAGATGGGATTGTTTTATAGAGCTTTCCAAGACCTCAGCATGCCAAATGACACTTCACTGTCGATGAAATAGAAATATTGTAGCCACCATGGAGTTCTTGCTGTCCATTTGCACTCAGTAAATTCCCGCAGACAGTCTGGGGCGCAGGGCCTAAGAACTCTTCACGGGACAAAAGTTCTCCCCACTGTTCCAGGACTGACAAATAAAGATTAAGGTTTAGGCAGGGTTTCGTGGGCCTGGTGTGAAATCTAATGGACTGAATTCTTTCTCCATCTCTTGCTTCGAAGAGTTAAGCCTGAGGTGAGTCTGAATGCTCCCTCGAGACAAAGTTCAGCCAATCTGATGTTACCCAACACAAGCTGCTCTCATTAGCAGCAAGTAGATGGATTCTTTTTTTTTTGGTGGTAGACAGATTAATTGCCTTGCTGTTCAGGAGAGACGCTGGCTTTATTCTCCCTGAAGTTCAGAGGTGGGTAACAGAAACATTGTTCATTAGTATTCCGAGTGTGGAGACTGATGTTTTGCTGCCCCAAATCCTCCAGCAGGATCAAGGCCGGATCGTATGCTATAACACTTTGAAAATGACTGCGTGCTCAGATCACCTATAATCCTTTCTGAATATTCTTGAAATGCCAGTAAATTTTTCATGGGAGTGTGCACTGCACCTCCTTGTCTTTCACCCCCTCAGACTTGGCTCAGATATGAAGTCATGCCTTCAGGGGCTTTTTCCCCCGTTGCCTTTTGCCTTTACTTTTGATTATTCTATTTATCAGTGTGTATTGCATTAACAAGCCTCTTATGCTGCAGCAAGTATGAATTTCATTGTGCTGTTGTTGATACGTACCACAATGAAACACTCTCGACTCTTCTCTCCATCTCATCTGATCTCCAGAGTTTCTTTTTAGTTGCACCCCAGATTATGTTTTTTCCCTGTACTTCAGCCCAATGAACCCATGGGAGTCACTGTGACTTAATTATCACAACTGGGCTCCCCACATCGCAATGGTGGACACATTATCAAGCAGTACTTCACAGACTTTAAGGAGTCATGGGATTGCTTGAATGCAACTATATAAACGCAAAAGATAGACACAAAATGCTGGAGTAACTCAGCGGGACAGGCAGTGTCTCTGGGGAGAAGGAATGAGTGACGTTTTGGGTCGAGACCCTTCTTCTTAAATGCAAATCTCTGCCTAATCTTGCAAGCCCACCTGGGAGAAGGTGATGAGATGAATTATTAGACATCACTAGCTGTACCTCCGTCAATACATTGGCAAGGTGAACTCTGGAGGAGGATTCAATTACTGTGCTTCTGCAGTGATTCCTGGACAACATATCTGGACGGTACAGCTGGAATTAGTGTACCTGCCACTAGTCAAAACTATTTGCAGCAGTTTTGTGGGTGACGCCCACATACCACTATACTGCATGGCCGAGACTTATCCTCAGGTCCAAGGTGCTCTTCGTGGACAAGTGGGGGTGGCTTTGTGGATTCAGACCAGGTCAAATGAGCGCAGCGGGAAGTCTAAATGATGAGCGTGATGGCACTCTTCACACAACAATCTGAATGGGTGTTTTACCTTGACTTCCCACCCAATGAACTGGATGACGACTGACCCAGACCCTCACCCCACCACACGGTTGGAGAACGGCAGGTCTGCAAGGAAGACCAGTCAATCCCCTTTCCTCTTTTGGATTAGTCGTAGAATAATAGAGAGATACAGCAGGGAAACAGGCCTTCCGGCCAACTAAATCCACAACTGCCAAGCACTAATCTTGTATGAATGCTACACTAATCCCCACATTCCCATTAACTCCCCCTGGATTCTAACGCATTATACCAACCTTCACGCCAAGTCATGTCACGTTTAGTGTCATGTGTACAAGTACAGTGAGGTGCAGGTAGAATGAAAATCCAGAGGTTGCAATTGAACGCAGGTCTCTGGCACTGTGAGACAGCAGTTCTTCTAGCTGTACCTCTGCCTCTCTGTCGGTCCATTAAGGTTTTGCCTTTGAAAGGCAACATTTATTTTAGAGTCGCAGAATCTCAGCGCAGAAAAATCTGTTTCAGTCCAGTGTTGTCTAACTCCAGTCAATCCCACAATCATACATCCCAGCCTGGTCGCTGGTGATGTCCTTCACAAGTCCCCATCTAATTCACTTTGCAACGTTTTCTTCAGATCAATTTGCAGCACCTTGTTGGATCCTGTCACCTTGGAGAACTCAATGTAAAAAAAAATTGTCCCCAGCCTTTCCTTGATCTCTTGCCTCAATTTTGAATCCATAAAAACTGATCGTCCGACCCTCAACACAGAGAACACTTTTTCTCTACTTACTCTATCCAAACCTCTCATAACCTTGGAAACGTTTTGACCTCTCTACTCCCAGGAGAATATTCTTAATGCATCCTGATAAGAGCAGCACAGTGATTCTGAGCAGCTGGTTGATTCACTGCCTTGCAGCACTGGAGACGCAGGTTCAATCCTGACTGCAGATGCTGTCTGTGTGGAGTTTGCACGTTATCCCTGCATGAATGCATGGGTTTTCTCCTCGTGCTCACGTTTTCTCTCACGTCCCAAAGATGTGCTGGTTGGCAGATTGATTGACCACTGTAAATTGTCCCTGTGTGTAGGATGGCAAAATCTGGAAAGAGTTGATAGAAATGCAGGAAGAATAAAATCAAATTGGTGCAGGATAAGGACATGGATGTTTGACGGTTGGCACTGATTCAATGGGACAAAGAACCTATTTCCATGCTATGTCTCTGATAATTTTCATCCCTGGTACAATCCACTATCTCACTTCCAAGACTCCATTTACTTGCTCTCAGCATGTAAAGGGTATTGGCCAGTCCACATGCACGACCTTCTCAAGAACCAACCACATGCAGTTGAACTAGTAGGCTCAATCTAGGCTTGTGTTCTTAAAGGACCTCAGAAAACAGGCTGGATTTTGGTACCCATGATTATGCTCAGCAACACCAGTTCAACAAATCATCCAGCTCCTTCAATAAATCTAATTTCTCCAGTCCATGCTGTGTGACCCACCTTCAATCCCTCAACAGTGCCTCTGTCCCAGTTCTCTTCCATCAGTGAGAAAATTGGATTATGGTGGCAATTGGCGAGAGATGGCAGTGAAGGGTCGTGATGGTAAGCATCTCCTCATTTCCACTTTCCCCCGGGGCCCTCAGTGTAACTGAGTGCTGAGAGTGGAAGGGCCAACAAAGAAAGTGTGTGAAATTAAAACATAAGTATAGAGGGAGGAATGGGAAATAAATTACATGTGTTAAAAAACAAAACACGTAAATAGATTCTGAGTATCCATCCGATTTGCATTTAAATGGATTTGACTGCTTTCCTTTGATTGAGAATGTAAGTCTGTAAATTGCTACTCATCTATCATAGGCAAACTAACTGACACCACTGACATCTATCATAGCCACACGTAGCCACACATACTGACACCAATGAACAGTAAAGAGAGAAATGTGTCTTTCACAAGTAAAAAACTGACAACTTTGCGCTACATATCCGAGAAAGAAAGTACCTGTTCTTGGCAGTCCCTTAACCAAGTGCCAATTCATAAAGGTGGGTTTGGATGAGGTTGGCCCAGATCCTGACCTGAGCTTTTTAGGATATCAATCCTGCAGTTGTTTTGGTCCAGGTTCCACTACTTGTGGACTATTCAGACAATAGAGAGTACCTCGGCGCTGTGGCTGATGTCACTGCCTCACAGATCCAGGGACCCAGGTTCGATCCTAACCTCGGGTGCTTCCTGTGTGGAGTTTGCAAGCTCTCCATCTAGTCACGAGTTTATGGACATGAGAGAGAGACTAGGTTAAAGGTTACAAATAACTGGAGAAATGGAACAGATGGGAATGCTCAGATACCCAATATAGACTCAATAAGCCAAATGGCCTTCTATGTCATGAGAATATGAGTAAAGATAATGCGGTAATCCTGGAGTGTGTGCAGAGTTTAATCATCAGGATATTGCCTGGGATGGAGTGTTTCAGGTACAGAGGAGAGACTGGAGAAGCTAGGTCTGTTTCCAGATACAATGGGGAAACAGGCCCTTCGGCCCACTGACAGTCCAGGCGGATCAGCAATCCCCGTACACTAATACTATCCAACGTAATTTACATTTACAATTTATGATTTTTACCGAAGCCAATGAAGCTGTATGGCTTTGGAGTGTGGAAGGAAACTGGAGCACCCAGGGAAAACACAAGCGGTCATGGGGAGAACGTACAAACTCCATAGAGACAGCATCCGTAGTCAGGATCGAACCCAGGTCTCTGGCGCTGTAAGGCAGCAACTCTACCACTGTGCCATCATGCCACAACTAATAGGTAACCACCATAATAATGCAGGCCAAAACACATAGTGCAACCTTTTACAAAGTGTATTGTGGTTTAGTGCTGAGGTAGGATTGTGTAGGAAAATAACTGCAGATGCTGGTACGAATCGAAGGTATTTATTCACAAAATGCTGGAATAACTCAGCAGGTCAGGCAGCATCTCAGGAGAGAAGGAATGGGTGACGTTTCGGGTCGAGACCCTTCTTCAGACTGATGTCAGGGGGCGGGGCAAAGGAAGGATATAGGTGGAGACAGGAAGATAGAGGGAGAACTGGGAAGGGGGAGGGGAAGAGAGGGACAGAGGAACTATCTAAAGTTGGAGAAGTCAATGTTCATACCGCTGGGCTGCAAGCTGCCCAAGCGAAATATGAGGTGCTGTTCCTCCAATTTCCGGTGGGCCTCACTATGGCACTGGAGGAGGCCCATGCCAGAAAGGTCAGACTGGGAGTGGGAGGGGGAGTTGAAGTGCTCAACCACCGGGAGATCAGGTTGGTTAAAGCAGACTGAGCGAAGGTGTTGAGCGAAACGATCGCCGAGTCTGCGTTTGGTTTCGCCAAAGTAAAGAAGTTGACATCTAGAGCAGCGGATACAATAGATGAGGTTGGAGGAGGTGCAGGTGAACCTCTGTCTCACCTGGAAAGACTGTTTGGGTCCTTAGATGGAGTTGAGGGGGGAGGTAAAGGGACAGGTGTTGCATCTCCTGCGGTTGCAGGGGAAAGTGCCCGGGGATGGGGTGGTTTGGGTAGGAGGGGACGAGTGGACCAGGGGGTTACGAAGGGAACGGTCTCTGCAGAACGCAGAAAGGGGAGGGGATGGGAAGATGTGGCCAGTAGTGGGGTCCCATTGGTGGTGACGGAAATGTTGGAGGATGATCTGTTGGATACGCTGGCTGATGGGGTGGAAGGTGAGAACGAGGGGGATTCTGTCCTTGTTACGAATGGGGGGAGGGGGAGAAAGAGCAGAGCTGCGAGATATAGAAGAGACCCTAGTGAGAGCCTAGGACTTTGGTTCACGACCTATTGGTTGATGGGAAGAAGCTGTTCCTGACCCTGAAGATAACAATTCTCAGGCTCCTGTACCATCTTCCCAATATTGGCAGTGAAACGTGAGCATGGCCAGGGAGATGTACGTCTTCGATGATTTTAGCTGCCCTCTTGCAGCACCGCGTCCTGTAGATCCCTTTGATGGCAGGGAGGTCATTACCCATGGTAATTGACCGGGTAATGTTTGCCATTTTCTGCAACCTCCTTTATTATTGGGCATTCGAACTACTGAACCAGGCAGTGAAGCAATCAGTCGGTTTGTTCTCCAAAAGTTTGATAGAGTATTCAGTAACAGTGCGAATGTGCTCAAACATCTCAGGAAGTAGAGGCATTGGTGTGTATACTTTGTAATTACATCAACGTGCTGGGCGCAGGACAGATCATAAGAGATGTGCACTTTTCCTTCCTAAAGTTAACAATCAGTTCCTTGGTCTTGCTAATGTTGAGAGCAAGGTTGTGGTTCTGGCACCACTCAACCAGATTATCGATCTCCCTCCTGTACTCTGACTCACTGTTTGTGTTTGAGCCGCTGTTCAGCATCTCAAATCACTGTGGAAGGCACAGTGATAGAACAACCACAAGATTACATCAGCCAACAATGGCTCCCTCTGGGACAGCCATCCATTCCATTAACCTGGGACCGTCGCACTTGCCATGAAGCTCTCATGGAAATACTTCCATTAAGTCTCTTTGAATATTTCAAATAATTGTGACGTTTAGAGAGATTTATAACCAAACTATAATCAATTTAGTAGGGTGGCATGGTGGCGCAGCGGTAGAGTTGATGCCTTACACGGCCAGAGATCCTGATTAAAGGTGCTGTCTGTACGGAGTTTAGACGTTCTCACCGTGACCATGCAGGTTTTCCCAGGGAGCTCCAGTTTCATCCTGCACTCCAAAGACTTACAGGTTAATTGGCTTTAGTAAAGATTATAAATTGTCCCGAGTGGGCAGGATAGTGCAAGTGTACGGGATGATCGCTAGTCAGCATGGGCTCGGTGGGCCGAAGGGCCTGTTTCCACTCTGTATCTCTGAGCTAAACTCTAAACTGGCTCAATGAATGCATGGTCAACATCACAGGTGAAATAGCAGACAATAGGACATGTAATAGTCCTCAATTTCCTGTAAGTTTAAGTATCATGGTCAAGCGGGGACTATTTCACCTCAATGACGGAGTGGGATTATTTATTTCTCGAGACCAGCTCCTAGGGGACTGAATTGCTTACCTCCTACAGAGGTCCGGAGCTCCAAGCCAAGCAGAGGATATGAGAGCAGATTATCGACCTCCCTCCTGCACTCTGACTCACTGTTTGTGTTTGAGTCGCTGTTCAGTGCCTTCCACTGTGCCTTTCAGTCAGAGAGTGGTGAACGTGTGGAATTCTCTGCCTCAGAAGGCAGTGGAGGCCAGTTCGTTGGATGCTTTCAAGAGAGAGCTGGATAGAGCTCTTAAGGATAGCGGAGTGAGGGGGTATGGGGAGAAGGCAGGAACGGGGTACTGATTGAGAATGATCAGCCATGATCGCATTGAATGGCGGTGCTGGCTCGGGGCTGAATGGCCTCCTCCTGCACCTATTGTCTATTGTCTATTGTCTATAACTACCATGGCTGCACTCGCAGGTCATCTCTTTGCATGTGCAGGGAATGGCAACAATGAGAGATGATTCTCTGGAGTTTCTTAAAGGTCAAAGTCCAAATGATATAATGTTATCGGCAGTGAAGTGTCTATGGTCAGTTGGCTGCCATTGATTCCAGGAATTTTGATCTCTCTAAACATTTTGTTCCAATGCTGAGGTTCTCAGTAAATGCAATGTGAAAGGTCAGGTTTCAGTTAACTCTTCATTCTGCAGTGCAATGACCAAGGTGGCATTGATATTGACTTGTTGAGCTAGCAATACGCCAGCTATGAATAACAAAGAACATCAAACATGGACCAGTGTAGCACAGTCCATTTAGCAGTATTCTAAAGCAATAAGTATTTAGCAGTAACTCCATCCCTAATATCTACACATTATAAGAGTAGCAGGGTCAGGTGCAGTGCGTATAAAACCTAAGAATGTAGTTAACCTTCTGTATTGTCACCTAGTGGAAGACAATTGGGCCTCCTTCATTGACTGGCACTGTGGGAACTCTAACCACAGTGCTACATTCAAAGCTGAGACATTGCTTTATACTTTCCTCTGAAAAAAGCAAACGACTGCAATTTGATGATTTCTTATCTCTCCGTGTTGCCAAGGTTGAACACGCTGCCGTGGATCATTGTAAGGAAACAGTAAAATGCATCCTTTTCTTTTGAACACAGGGTCTATTGTTCTGCACAATGTCTTTGTTTTACATAGAGCTTCAAAGATTAACAAAAGTACTTTATTCAACAAAAATAATAATAATTTCACATCATTACACATACACATAAAATGCCTTTCATATAAGTCAATTTTAACAAAATTTACAATGCTTTGTTGAAATTTAAAATTAATTCATTATCTATTTTATAAACTGTTGTGCTTGCTTTCGATGGAGCTCAGTTTGGGATTAATATAATTCTCATGCCGTGCCAGATGCTTGAAGTATTCTCCCTTTCATATCATAATTCCATATTTCCTTAAGACATAGAAGGAGACCATTTGGCCCATCAAGTCTATTCTAGCTCAAAGAGCAATCCCATTGTCCCACTCATTTCTCTTGTAAACTATTCTCTCCCATCAATTCCTTCACTTTCACAGTAGGGGCGCCACAGCGTCCAACTAACCAACCCACACCTCTTTGGGGTGTGGGACAAAACTGGAACACCCAGAGGAAACCTACGCAGTCACAGGGAGAACGTGTAAACTCCACACGGATCAGGAACAAACCTGACTCCCAAGAGCCATGGGGAAATTGCTCTGTGAGCTGCATCACTGTGGCACTAGCAGCAACATGTTGATCCTCATCCAGAGACATCAAAGATCCAATCCTTTCCTCACACTAAAACGGCAGCAGTCCACCTTCACAGCCTGTCCAGGGTGACTGTTGGCCTGTAAGGCAGAGGCTCCACATGCTGTGTCATTGTGTTGTTCTTTGGCGGGGGCTGAAGATGCCTGACACCCCCAGAGGGCTTGGCTTTCAATCGCAACACAGCCACAGGAGTGCCAGTCTTGGACTGAATGAGCAGCACCCATCTTACACAGGGTGGTAGTTAAGTGCGGCGGAAGCCTTCACGAGGCACTACGGTTGCAGTGCCCGCCGAAGGCTCATTGGCGGGACCCCATCTGTAGGCTCATCGGACTGCTGGACTCCACCCGAAGGATTGTCGGACCACGGGACCCTGCCCGAAAGCTGATCCAGATCAGTTGA
Organism: Rhinoraja longicauda; assembly: GCF_053455715.1. Lineage (NCBI taxonomy): Eukaryota > Metazoa > Chordata > Chondrichthyes > Rajiformes > Arhynchobatidae > Rhinoraja > Rhinoraja longicauda. Next base: position 38,189 of record NW_027601601.1, read on the forward strand.
GAAAGTGGGCCATAGAATGACAAAATGGTGTTTAACTCTGACGAAATTGAGATGCTGAATTTTGACATATCAAACCAGGACAGGACACACACAGTAAGTGGTAGAGCCTGAAAGGTGTTGAAGGGCAGCGAGATCTAGGAATGCAGGGGCATGATTTCCATGAAAGTGACCAGTCAGTTGGACAGGGTGGCGAAGAAGGTGTTTGGCATGCTTGCCAAATGGCAATGGTATTAAGTACAAAAACTACTGTATGCAGTTCTGGTCTCCCAGCAATAGGACGGATGTCATTATGTTGGATAGAATGCGGAAAAGATTCACCAGGATGCTACCAGAATAAGTGCTTGAGTTATAGGGAGAAGCTGAATAAGCTGGGACTTTTATCTTGAGAGGGTGATCTTATTGAAATGTACAAAATCATTAGGGTTATGGATAAAGCAAACTCTCAGTCTTTTTTCCACAATCGTATTAGCGGTTTCTAAAATTAGAGGGCACAGGCGTAAGGTCAGAGGGGAGAGATGTTTTACCATGGGAGCGCAGGGCAAATTTTTCACTTAGAGGTGGCTATACCTGGAACGAGCTGCTGGAGGAAATTATTGAAGAGGGTGCGATTTTGGCTTTCAAAAAAATATGGTTGGGAAGGATTTAGAAGGGTAAAAGCCAAATGCAGGCAAATGAGACTAGCCCAGAATACCAACATGGACCCATTGGCCATAAAGCTTTCCATGCTACAAAGCTCAATGGCTGTAAGACTCCATGGCACTGACTGTCAGTGGGTAGGGAGTGGGGGAGAGGGGGAGATCGAAAGAAGGTCACCATGTCTGAAAATGAGGGGAGGGAGAGAGGGAGGCAGTCACTCTGTGTGTGTTTGTGTGTGATATGGTTAAAACACAGGCAGGTGGGACTAGTGTAGATGGGACATGATGGTCGTTGTAGGCAAATTGGGCTGAAAGGGCTGTTTACACGCTGGTGGCAGAGCTGGTTGAGCTGCCCCCTCACTGAGCCAGAGACTGGGCTTCCATCCTGACCCTGGGTGCTGTGTGCATGGATATGTGACCGTGTGTGTTTCCTCCGGATGCTCCAGTTTCCTCCCACATTCCCAAGATATGCAGGCTTGCAGGTTAATTAGCCACTGCAAAACTGCCATTGGTGTGTAGAGAGTGAACAAGAAAATGTGATAACATAGAACTACTAGTGTGGACGGGTGAGTGATAGTCAGTGTGGACGCGGTGGGCCGTAAGGCCTGTTTCCACGCTGTATCTCAAAACTAAAATGTATTTTAAAAAATAAGAAGTATAGACATCTCTTCCTCTCACTGCATGTGAGCCTCGGTTGAGTCCCACCATCTAGGTGTCTGATCCCTGGGCTCAGCAGGCTGCTGGCGGTATGGGGACCGGCCTCTCGGTGGATTGGTGCCTCCAGTGCGTCTGCATCGTCTGGCACAGGCATTGATTGATGGCTGCACTAACGCGCACAATCTCTCTAGCTCTTCAAGCAGAACTGATAGAGTTTTAGCTTAGAAAACACACAAACTGCTTCCAACAAACAACTGATAGGAAAACAATAATGGAATCTGAACACGGTACCCACGGTACAATTTATGTCCTCTAGATCACCAACTTCTTCCCCGAAATGGAGTCATGGACCCTCTGTACAACACTGTAGCCCTCTGGAGAGCCAGCAAGATTCTTGTGTTCAGGTCTCTGAAGTGTGACTTAAACCCAGAGTTTACTGGTTCAGGAAACTGTGTCATCCACTGAACCCTGTGTGGCTTTGGGCTGGTGGGATTAGTTACGTGTAATTCAGACAAACAGTTGGCCCAGGTAGATGAATTAAAATATCTTCTGCAAAGTTTTGTTATTCATCAATGACCGGAACTTAAATCATTTTAAATTGGGGTGGCACAAAGGTCAAAGCGCGATATTGTTGGGAGACGTTAGATTCATTTTCCAACCATCTTCGCCTGATGCTTTACAACTTCAGACAGGGTCTTAGCTTGGAAAGAAGACAGGAAATGTCGGAGATGCCCAAATGTCAAGCAGCTTCCATGGAGGGGGAAGCATAGAAACATAGAAACATAGAAAATAGGTGCAGGAGTAGGCCATTCGGCCCTTCGAGCCTGCATCGCCATTCAATATGATCATGGCTGATCATCCAGCTCAGTAGCCTGTACCTGCCTTCTCTCCATACCCCCTGATCCCTTTAGCAAAAAGGGCCACATCTAACTCCCTCTTAAATATAGCCAATGAACTGGCCTCAACTACCTTCTGTGGCAGAGAATTCCACAGACTCACCACTCTCTGTGTGAAGAAATGTTTTCTCATCTCGGTCCTAAAAGACTTCCCCCTTATCCTTAAACTGTGACCCCTGGTTCTGGACTCCCCCAACATCGGGAACAATCTTCCCGCATCTAGCCTCTCCAACCCCTTAAGAATTTTATATGTTTCTATAAGATCCCCCCTCAGTCTTCTAAATTCCAGCGAGTACAAGCCCAGTCTATCCAGTCTTTCTTCATATGAAAGTCCCGCCATCCCAGAGATCAATCTGGTGAACCTTCTCTGTACTCCCTCTTAGGCAAGAACGTCTTTCCTCAGGTTAGGAGACCAAAACTGCACACAATACTCCAGGTGCGGTCTCACCAAGGCCCTGTACAACTGCAGCAGAACCTCCCTGCTCCTAAACTCAAATCCTCTTGCTATGAATGCCAACATACCATTCACTTTCTTCATTGCCTGCTGCACCTGCATGCTTGCTTTCAATGACTGGTGCACCATGACACCCAGGTCACGTTGCATCTCCCCTTCTCCCAATCGGTCACCATTCAGGTAATACTCTGCTTTCCTGTTCTTGCCGCCAAAGTGGATAACCTCACATTTATCCACATTATATTGCATCTGCCATGCATTTGCCCACTCGCCTAATCTACCCGTCACTCTGCAGCCTCCTAGCATCCTCCTCGCAGCTAACACTGCCACCCAGCTTCGTGTCATCCGCAAACTTAGAGATGTTGCATTCAATTCCCTCGTCCAAATCATTAATATACACTGTAAATAACTGGGGTCCCAGCACTGAGCCTTGTGGTACCCCACTAGTCACTGCCTGCCATTCCGAAAAGGACCCGTTTATTCCTACTCTTTGCTTCCTGTCCGCCAACCAATTTTCTATCCACCTCAACACTGAATCCTCAATACCGTGTGCTTTAAGTTTGTACACCAATCTCCTATGTGGGACCTTGTCAAAGGCCTTCTGAAAGTCCAGATATAACACATCGACTGGTTCTCCCTTATCCACTCTACTAGTTACATCCTCGAAAAATTCTATAAGATTCGTCAGACATGATTTGCCTTTGGTAAATCCATGCTGACTTTGTCCGATGATTTCACCACTTTCCAAATGTGATGCTATCACATCTTTAATAACTGACTCTAGCATTTTCCCCACTACCGATGTTAGGCTAACTGGTTTGGGCCATGAATCCTTCATCAGAACTGGAAAAATGGGAAGGGGCAGGCGAAACAGCAGGAATGTTTGAGCTCAGTTGTACCCAAGGTTGCCCAGGTGACACAAATGGTGTTGGTGCCGTCTGAGAGAGGGTGGAGCAGAATCTGCCAAGGGGAAAGTGGCTGAGGCCAGTGGGAGAGAGAAAATAATGTTGGAACTGAGGACAGGTACATGGATGGGAATGGTTTGGAGGGGTGCAGGCCAAACGCAAACAAAAGCAAACATCTTGATCTGCACAAACAAATTGGGCCAAAGAGCTTGTAAGGGGTAGGCCATTTAGGACTGAGATGAGGATTTTATTTTTCACCCAGAGAGTTGTGAATCTGTGGAATTCTCTGCCACAGAAGTCAGTGGAGGCCAATTTATTGGATGTTTTCAAGAGAATTAGATTTAGCTCTTAGGGCTAAAGGAATCAAGGAATATGGGGGAAAAGCACAAACGGAGTGCTGATTTTAGATGATCAGCCATGATCAAATTGAATGGCGGTGCTGGCTCGAAGGACCGAATAGTCTAGTCCTGCACCTATTTTTCTATGTTTCTATGTTTCCGTGCTGTATAACACAATAATTCTATGTGAGATACAGAACAGCTGAGACTAGAAATCTAATAGGCAGGTCGGGTAGCAGTGTGTGACAGTGGCCTGAAACGTTCAGTGAAGCGTGCCCACACCAAAGACGAGTGAAACATTTCCTGTAAATGTCTTCTGTTTCTTTCTATGAGGTTGAGACAGCATGGATCCCTCCCAAAAGTCCTTTTTCTTTATAAAATGGTGCATTTCAACGCTGATGCGTACTATAATTCCAATTGGGTGTGCTAAATGAACAGGAGCTTGCATGATTGTCCAATCTACCTAATCACTGTCAGTGAACCAGCCTCCACTGGGCATAGTGGACCACCCCTGGACTCTGTGCATGGGGGGGCTTCTGCTCCTGGCACATTTAGCTTTGTGGGACTGGGCCAGACAGAAAAACATGCCTTGTCCACTAGGCTGGGGGTTGGAATATGACCAACAGCCCTGTCTCACAAACTTGACATGTTGCGGGTGGAGAAATTGCCCCTTGCTGTGTGTGGTGGACTTCAGGAATCAAGTAACCTGTGCAAGAGCCAGTGGGGAAAGAATCATAGTTGTACAGCGCAGAAACTGGCCCTTCAGACCGCTTCATCTATGGCAAATGTAATACCTATCTACACTAATTCCATGTGCCTGCATTAGTCCACATCCCCCACGCCATCCAAGTACCTGGCCAAACACCTTTTAAATATTGTAATTGTACCTGCCTCCACCACTTACTCTGGCAGCTCATTCCAGATATTTACCACCTTCTATGAAAACCTTACTCCTCAGATCTCCTTTGAGTTTCTCGTTTCTTACCTTTAACCTGTACGCTGTGGTTCCAGATCCTCCTGCCATGGGAAAAGAGTTTTTTACTATCTATTCTTCCTGAGCACCTAAAAATTTTAAAACTCCTTGGCTTCCTATGTTCCCATTGGAACAAACCTAGCTGATCCAATCTCTCATAACTATGGTCCCTCATTGCCGACAACATCCTGATCAATTTATTCTGCACTTCCTCTATTGTTGCTTCAACATTCCTGTGGTGAACTGTCCACAATGCAATGTGGACTAAACAATGTTTTTTTGCAACTGCAACATGATGTCCCAGAAAGGAGGGCACCAATATGAAGACTAAACTGCTCAATGCCAGGACACCATTGGCTTTAGGAGGGTTGGGTGATGTTGGAACAGCAAGGCCGACACAGATCCCAGCAGAGGTGCAATGCTACAGGTTCTACGTCTGAGGCATCAGCAGGAGCGGGTGAAAGATTAACAATAGCTTTGGAAGAAACTCCTGCTATATGGACAATCCATGATGTTGTTGCCATCCTTTGGACCCTGCTTGGGTTGATGACCTTCAGGGCAGACAAGAGAACCAGACCAGAGGGAAACAGAGCAGGGTCACCTGGATTCAGTGTGGCCCTCCAACAAATGGCCGTGATAGGAAGTAAAGGATAAATATAACCTCATCGCAGGCCGTTATGGAGGGCACCATACCATGACCACTCTACCGCAGAGACTGGAGTAACATACAAATAATGAACAGAGCACAGACAGCCTGGGTTACATAAGGCTTCTGTTCCTGAGAATTGGCTGTAAGCAAATTTCTCTAAGTTGGAAACATCCCTTTCCTATAGTATCTCAGGTCATTTTGTTCGACATACACTTGCAGTCATTTTTTTCATTTCACTGAATAATCACCCAGAACCACCTTTAATTAAACTAATGCAACATGTACTGTATCCAATCATTAATGAATACCATGAAATATTTCATTTTCACAATTATTACCTTGAAGAATGCTTTATAAATGAGAGAACTTGCATAAAGTCAGATTTCAAATCAGAAGGGTCTCGACCTGAAATAGTCACCCATTCCTTCTCTCCAGAGATGCTGCCTATCCCACTGAGCTACTCCAGCTTTGCCTATGTATCTTCAGATTTCAATAAGTCAGGTCATTCATAGCCGGCAAGTCTTTGTATTGGGAGACTGGTGTGGCGGCATGATTGTATGCACAGAGATTTGTCAATCCCTGCAAGATGAACAACCTGTTCATTGGCGGGACATGGCATCAATGTGGTGAAGGTCCCAGTTGGCAAAGCTGAGAACCAGGCTAACCACACAGTGGACCATTGGCAAACGGTGACACTCACTGACAGGTGTGAGGTCAGGAGATGCACTGATCGCGACCACCACATTGAGATGGCCTCCAACAGGATAGATCGGAGGAGTTTGTATTGGCCAAGCAATTTAGATGTAGGATTACGTTCTCACTGATGTAGAAATATTCACATCTTTGGGCAGTGAGGCCATCCAGAACATCATCAGCAAACATTACCACAATGTTCTGAGGCTTAAATGAAACCCGGAAAAGTGTGAGATTTACTGGACCTACACTCGTCCAATACTTCTCCATCTTGGGTTCACAAGTTCACAAGTTATAGGAGTAGAATTAGGCCATTCAGCCCATCGAGTCCACTCCGCCATTCAATCATGGCTGATCTCTGACTCCAAATCTCATTTTCCTGCCTTCCCCCCATAACCCTTGACACCCATTCTAATCAAGAATTTGTCTACCTCTGCCTTAAAATTGGTAAACCAATTAATTTTGACAACAATCAGTAGTTTCCTCATCACAATTATGGCTCCCAACATTTATTTCCAGATTTGGGTCAATTACTCCCACGTTCTGTAACTCACCAGACATTAAAGGCAATTAAATAAGCTCAAGGATAGCTCAGTGTAACATTTCCAAACCCTCCTCATTTCAGACGTTAAATCAGTGCCCGTGGAGAGCGAAACACAGGCAATGTTTCAGCTCGATTACTTTTGATCAGTCATCCATCTGAAGTGTTGACTTTGCTCCTCCCACAAGTTGGAAAAACTTTGATTGTTTTCTCTGGAGCTTTGGAGGCTCAAGGGTGACCTGATAGAAGTTAACAATATTATGAGAGGCATTGATAGTCAGAATTTCTAGACAGAATGGAAATGTTAAAATACTAGGGGGCATAGCTTTAAGGTGAGAAGGGGAAAATTAAAGACAATTATGAGGCTTTTTTTTTGCACAGAGAGTAGGTGTCTGGAAAGAACTGTCAGGGAAGTGGTGGAGGTAAATACAATGGCAACATTTAAGTGGCACATAGACAGTGAAATGAAATGAAGGACTATGGACCATGAGTGGATAGATGGGATTTGTTTGTATCATCATCATGCTTGGCACAGACATGGGCCAAAGGGCCTATTCTATGTTTTATGTTCTAGATGCTGCAAGACCAGCAGTTTAGAGCACTCTCTAGTGTAATATCAGGTTCCCAGTTTATTTGCTTTTTATTTTGTGCAAATTGCTTCTGAAAATGCTTCCAATATTTTTGGCCAGAGCAACCTCAAACCAATACCAACCTTTCCAGTGTAGAAACAAAGAGTTGCAGATTCTGCTTTATACCAAAGTGGTAAAGTAACTTAGTGGGCCAGGCAGCATCACTGGAGAAAAAGAATGGGCAATGTTTCAGATTGGGACTGATTAGTCCTGGTCTTTTCTTGCCTGTAGCTCCCCCGACCCCGCCCCCCGCCCCCCGCCCCCCGCCCCCCGCCCCCCGCCTCCCGCCCCCTCCGCCATCCTCTACTTTCAGTCTGAAGAAGCGTCCTGACCCAAAACGTCACCTTTTTCTCCAGAGATGCTGCCTGACCCATTGAGTTACTCCAGCACTTTGTGTGTATCAGCCTTTCCAGTGTAACTTAGAAAATGGGAACATTGGTCCCGCTAGGAGATATTGGAGGGGGATTGTCCTTGGGTTTCAGATGGAAGTTAATTCTATCCTTGGAAGAGCAGTAAGTCCTTGGTGGTGATGTAAAGGTGAGTCACCACGTTATTTCTTCTAATTAATTTGTTGTTTGGGATCTATGAGGAACTCGTAGATGTCTTAAGCCGTGAAGCACGTCTCTTAAGGCCAGGTATCACCACTCCTCTCCACAGACCAACTGCCAAACCAACTGCTGGGGTCATCTTACAATGCTAAAGGTATGGAGCAAGACACCGCTCACACAAATGCCGGCTGCAAGTATAAATGGGGGTTGTTGGTAACCCGGTATGTCCATCCAGGGGTTTCCACACTGGATATTTCAGGAGGAAGTGGAGTTGGTGGATAAGCCAGATGCTGGATATACCAGATGCTGGTTTACACCGAAGATAAACACAGAAAGCTGGAGTAAATCAGGCAGCATCTCTGGAGAAAAGAAATAGGTGGACGTTTTGAAGAATGGTCTTGGCCTGAAACATCACCTATTCCTTTTCTCCAGAGATGCTGCCTGACCCGCAGTCACAACATTCTATTCACAGGAGGAGAAAACTGGTGGGGAAGTGTGCAACGTCTAGGCTAGTGAAAACAAATGGAATTTTAAAATAGAGGAATTTTGAAGTCAGTCCATCTTCAACTTCTCAGCTACATGGAAATGCAAATTTGGGAAGTTTGCTCGGCTTGACTCTGCAAGGGGTTTCAATGCAGCAGACAGGGAGGGGCTCTGTCTCTGACCTGGGATGTTGAACAGTGGGAAGTCACAGAGAGCTTGCCATGCCTCGTTTCCAACATCACTTATCATCACAAATTCAGAAAATTAGAATTCAAAGCAAAAGTGAGATTTTAAAAAGTGATAATTACATAATAGGGCGATTAGCCAAAACTGAGTGAGGCTTCGCAGTGGGAAGCCTTGTCAAATGGCAGGCTTTTCAAGAAAATAGTTTGGAGTTCTGGAGGAGCCTTGAGCAAAAAGCAAACGGCTGGAGGAACTCAGTTGATCAGATTGTATCTGTGGAGAGCAACCGACAGACAACAGTTCGGCTAGGGACCCTTCTTCAGAATGAACTTCTGACCTGCTTTGGTTTCACTCTCACACTTTGTTTTTTACTTCAAAGTGAGCATACTTTGAAGAGATATTTTGCAATGGAGCAGTAAAATAGTGACACGAGAGATTACAGTTGCTGGAAACGTGAGCAAAAAACAAACTGCTGAGAAGGGTCCCAGCCCGAAATGCTGTTTGTTCATTTCCCTTCACCGATGCTGCCTGACCCACTGAGTTCCTCCAGCAGATTGATTTTTGCTCAAGATGCCAGCATCTGCATTCTCTTGTATCTCCATCCTGGAGGGAGCCCGTTCTCTATAAAATTACTTTAGCTTTCTCTTTGGATGTGGTTAAGGTGAAATTCTCACGTTACTGATAAATGCCACATTCAGTACTGGGTCGCCTGATTTATTACATGTTTTGGTAATACTGGAAAACTCAACAGATCAACCAGTTGTTGTGACAAAGAGACAAGATTCACATATCAGAATGACAGCTTCTCTTTCAGAACATACCCATCTGAATTGTAGATGCCAAATTCCATCTGAACATACTTCCATCGTCATTTTTCTTTCATGATTAAAATTAAAATACCAAGTTGGAAATCCCTTTGATAAAATGAGCAAAGAAGAGTCACTGAATCTGACAGCCCAAGGCGCTGGTTGCTTCCACTGAAAGCAAAATATCAAAAGAACAGCAGCCTTTGTGAAGTGAAGCATTTGTACGGGAGGGAATGTTAAGACCAAAATGCATGCAAATTAAATTAAGAATCGAGTGTACTTGCATCATTAAAGAAGAGTTTTGAAATCAAGAAAAGGAACAAAGCATAAAATTGCAGTGCAGATATTGAACATGGATTTATAGTTATCTGTTCATGGTGGGCATTAGGCCTAAATTTTGTCATACTGGAGCATTAGTGCGATTGAGCACATAAAGAGGCCCTTCAGCTCACTGAATGCATGCTGACCATCAACTAACCACTAATGCGTAGGAAAAGGCTGGTTTAAATCAAAGGTAGACACGACATGCTGGAGTAACTCAGCGGGGCAGGCAGCATCCCTGGAGAGAAGGAATGGGTGACGTTTCAGGTTGAGGCTCTGAAGAAGGGTCTCGATCCGAAACGTCACCCATTTCCTTCTCTCGGCAGATGCTGCCTACCCCGCTGAGTTACTCCAGCATTGTGTCGAGAACCAACCACTAATCCTACAAAATCCTCCTCATGACCTACAAAGCCCTCCATAACCTGGCCCCATCCTACCTGACTGACTTCCTCCACAGATACACTCACACCTCCACCCTCCGCTCTGCTGCTGCCAACCTCCTGTCCCCCCCCCATCCGGACCAAACTCAGATCCTGGGGGGACAGGGCTTTCTCCATCGCTGCTCCCACCCTCTGGAACTCACTACCCCAAACCGTCAGAGACTCCTCCTCACTCACCACATTCAAAACAACACTGAGGTCTCACCTGTTCAGCACTGCCTTCAACCACTGACCGTCACCTCACCTTCTGTCTCCTTTTTCTGTTTGTTTACTTATTTATCTATTTATTTTCTTCTCTATGTTCTAGTAATCCCTGTAAAGCGTCTTTGAGTGTTTGAAAAGCGCTATATAAATGTAATGCATTATTATTATTATTATTATTAATCCTATTTTTTACACTCCTCACATTCCCATCGGATCCCCCCAGATTCTACCACTATGACATTTTACAGCAGCCAATGAACGTACCACCAGCTCGTCATAGGTTATGCAGCATAGAAACAGGCCCTTCAGCCCAAATCATCCATGCCATCCTGGTTTCCCCTTTAGGCCAGTCCCATTTGCCATCACTTGACTTCTTTCCCTCTAAACCTTTCCTATCGAAATGTTTAAATGTTATAATTGTACCAGCTCAACAACATCTGTGGGATGTGGGAGGTGACTCGTGTGATCACAAGAATTTTGTGTAAACGAAGAATCCCTGAGGTCAGGATTGAACTTGGGTCTCTGGAGCTGAGAGGCAGAGTCTCTACTTGCTGCACCACTGTGTCATTTTCCAGGCCCAGACTAAAACCTTGGAGAACATTGGAAACATCAGGGCTGAACTAAGGGTGAGGAGTCAAGAGTGTTTCATTGTCATATGTTGCAAAACGAAACAATAAAATTCTTACTTGCAGCAGTACAACAGATATGTATGTATACACAGTAGACACAAAATGCTGGAGTAACTCACAGGACAGGCAGCATCTATGGAGAGAAGGAATGTAAACATAGTACTCTGTAAACACCATAATGACCAACAAAAGTTTAATATATAACAAATCAAACCAAAAAGTTAGTGCCACCGGTTGGTAGTCATTGTGGCATATCTCCTTACTCTTCTTGGGTCCCGGTATTATTGATGCCCCTTTAAAGCAGGTAGGAACCTCAGACCTTAGTAATGAGAAGTTGAAGATGTCCGCAAAATCTCCAGCCAGTTGATCCACACAAGCTTTGGGAACACGACCACATCCGGTCCAGTCGCTTTCCGAGAGTTCACCCTCCTGAAGGATCTTCTGATGTTGGCGTCAATGACTGAGATTGCAAAACCACCAGAGGCTATGGGGGGCCTGGGAGGACCTAGAGAGGAGAAACCAGGAAGGAAAGAACATTGCGTTGCCACAATTTTCAGAGCTTTGGGAAACTCAGATTACATGAACTGAGCTTTGGGTTTCCATCACAATGAAGATAGCAATTGCCATCCCACAAAGGAATAAGCTCTACTACAATGAAAGAAAGAAATGAGCAAATGATTGCAGCGCACAGATTGTGTGGTCAGGCCCATCTTATACATGAAAGCTGAATCCCCAAACCAATTCTCACAGCCTGAATAGCAACTAAAACTTTGGAAATAGAATTGGGTGAAATGATAATTCACCAGACATTGAAGGAATTGAATTCTTATTACCTAAGGAAAGATGAAAACTGACAGTGGACAGAAGTGAACAGAGAAGCAGACGTGGCACAAGAAACATGAAAGGTGTGACATTATAACCTACTATTTAGCGCGCCATTTACACAATATGTTGAGCTAAACCAGGACTTCAAGGTTACAATTTTTTCATCCAGCCGTGTTGCAAATAACCAAGGAGAAACTGAGAAAGGTGCAGTCAGATAAAAACTTACAACCACTGCCGAGGGGTTTGGGGTTGAGAACTGGTGGCGACACACCCACTGATCAGGAGGGAGTAACTGCAGAGACACACAAACTGATAGGGTGTGACGCCCTACGGTGACATGAGTGATGTCCTACAGTAACATGTTCACTGATTGAGAGTGATGATCAGCAGTGACGTGTCCAGTGATTGGGTGTGATGCCCTGCAGTGTCGTGTCTACTGATTGGGTGTGATGTCCTACAGTGACGTGCCTACTGATTGGGTGTGATGCCCTACAGTGATGTGTTGTGGGAATTGTGGGAAGAATTGAGCTGGTCTTCCATTTTCTCGTGAACATGGGCAGCACTTGATTCTGTGGGAATTGAACTTTACTCCAGTGAAGTTTCCCTTATGTGCTAGGCTTAACATGTCTGGTAAACCTGTCTTTTTGGTGATAGGGACATGTTTTGAGGGGAACATTACAGAATGCTGGATCACAATAGGTAACCATGTAAACAAGTGTACGTGAATGACCGTACATTTTTGCTATCAAAAATGATATAAAAATGCTGCAGGCTTTGAGTCTGTAAATCCGTCTCTTGCTTGACTGTTCTCTTTGTCTGACAAGTTATTGCGAATAAAGAACTTTACTCACTCATGTCTCGTGTAAATTATTCCGAAAATGCCCACTGATTGAGAGTGATGCCCTACTGTAACATGCCCACCAACCAGGAGTAATACCCGGTACACACACAGCCACTGACCAGGAGTGAACATGATCAGTTGCACCATCACTGGTAGTGAGGTCCAACAGCAACATGCCCACTGGGTTCAGTGAATCATACAACGAAAGGCCCAATTATTCCCACCCCCTCTGCCATCCGCACCCCTTTCCGAAACTCGTCTCTGATTGGTCTCCAGAGTCCGGTCGTGTGCTGTGATGCTCTACCCTGTGTGTGGTTGGGGGAAGTCAACACTGAGAATGAACACCAGTTCACACTTTGTACCTTTGGAACCCAGGACAGCGTGAGAGGAGAAAGGAGTGGTATTACATTGAAAGAACCTAGAGGTTAGGTTCTCAAGGCAGGTTGGTCATGTTTAGCCCTGGGTGTTGTGTCTGTCAAGGTGAGGGCTACATTATAGTTGGCATCTGCTTGGTGGCACTCACTCTTTTGGGGCAGAAGGTTGGTGCCCCTGGTTCCCTTCCTGCGACCAAGTCCCGAGATATATGCCATGTAGTGGCAGACAGCTCCCAAGAAGCGCCGCGGAGCCGAACAACTGAGCAGGTGAACCGCCTAGAGCATTGGGGGATCTGCGCCGCTGAGATCGAGGAGGGCTACCGACTGCGGGGGCCGCCGAGAGCAGAGAGGGACCCGACGATAGGCCGCCCTCATGGAAGGGGGACCTGACAGGGGGGCCCGCATGTGGCCACATGCAGCAGCAGGCCCGGATTGCCACTGCAAGAAGATAAGACCGTTCGATGAACTTGCGTAAATTTGTCGGCGGCAGAAACATGACAACTCTTTGTGTACGGACTAGGTGAGGTCTGCTGCATGATTTTACCAGATTGTATGCTAAATCAAAGAATGTCACTGTACCTGGGTACATGTAACAATAAAGTATCATTGAAACATTGGGTTTCATTTGACCCAGGCACTTGCAGTAGAGCAGAGGGCTTAATGCTCTGTGGGTGCTGACAGCTTTCAGGTGCAAGGGATAAAATACGACCATCTTTGCTTTTTAGCAGACAGAACATCCTAAAATATTATGATAAAGAATTGATTACACTATGCTTGTTGTTCTGACTGATAGTGACCTTCCGGCCCACTGCCCTGAAACAGGTCATCATTGCAATGCAGCTTGTGGAGGTCTGCTGTACATAGATTAGCTGTTGCCTTTCCTACTGTACAATGGCAACTGTATGGCACTCTGATACATCCTGGGGCACAGTTTAAATGCAAGTCCTTGTATTAGACTTCAATGGCCTCCCTGCATTTCCTTACCCTGCATTCTCATTCTGCCTGGGATTTAAACTGTCTTTCCTTGAGTTTTTGAATCACAATGAAGAGGCTCCATGTTGCCTGACTGTTAACCATGCTGGCAGTCTCCAGCAGACTTTTCCGGATGCCACTGCGATTCACTGAACCTTAATGACAGGAGCCTGCTGAACCTTATTCGGCGTGGATTAACAATCCACCAACGATCTCTACTCTGTGTGTTTCAGCAATCTGGATCAATTTGGCTGCAAAACCCCTGGGCACAAAAGCAGAAAAGAAATAATTCAGTCAGCACCCTCTGCAAAGTGTCATCAACTGCCTGTGGAAACAAACAAATTCATCGAGATTAAGCTTAACTACAAAAATCACCTTCCCAGTAGCTTCAGGAAGTGACAGAATTATTTATACTTCCTTGATTGCCATTATAAGATACAATTATTCAGAGTTAATCTCAAAACCAAAACACCGTAGATTCTGCAATTCAAAAATGCTGGAAATACTCAGAGGGTCAGGCAGCATTGGAGGAGAGAGAAGCAGCTAGTGTCACAGGTCAATGACATTTCAGCGAAAGTGGGAATGTCAGAGATGAGGCAGGTTTTGAACAAGTATGGAGGGGTGTACCAACACAATTTTAGTTAGATGAGGAGCAGAGTGTTTGAAGATCAAGTTCTCAGACTTAGTACAACATTTATGGATTACAGGGCAGCAGTGATCCCTGTCCTTCAACATGCTTCTGAGACATGGACTACCTAAACCAGGTAGTTACTGATCACTGCCTTAAGGCACTGGAGAGACATGGCCAAGGAGTCCACCAGTTGGATGAAGAGAGCACCTCCTCACTGCAAATGGCAGAGATGGCTCACTCAGTGCCCCCTCACATTTGCCCTAGTCGTCCTCAATCTTGTTTGAACCAAGTATGGTCACTGTCCATCTAACAAAGAATGAAGAGTTCTCCCAAAGCTGTGGTGATGCTGAGGACCACTTTAGTAGGTGGTTGTCTCACGTGGCAAGTAGAGATATGACAAATATTCTCCTCTCTGAGAAGCCAGGTTCTTACCATACCATCCAAGAAAATATAGGAGATGCCAGCAATCCAGACTGCACCTCTCTGCTGTTGCACATTGAGAAGTTCAAGAAAATGATCTCTTTAATGACAAAGCCCTTAGACAATGGTTGCCAGTAAGTTGTTAGTGTCCCAAGCAGTGGAGCCATTCCACAGATATCCCAATTAGACAGTCAATGCTATTTGGCAAATTATTCCATCATCAAAGGTTCCCTAAGGGAACCAGGACATGGCTTGGACAGATCGATGATGGCCTTCCAAACATTTTACAGAACTCTGCCACTCTTGCATGGAAGGTGAGCAAGGGGTATCCGTTTCCCAGATCTATTAAACAGAGCTCCCTCTCTCATGAGCCTTTCCCAGGGCCATAAAACCAAGACTGAGCTCAATTGCTGCAGAAGTACCAACGGCTTTTTTTTTTTTTAATCAAAAATATTTATTCAAATATTAAAATAATATATACAATACAATAAAACCAAAACAGAACCCACCACCAGAATACTATACAAACAAATAGACCAATTGAAACTATTATACAATTATATTACAATCCCCATCCAGGATACATCCAATCCCCCGCGGTGCCCAGCGGTCCCGGAAATCTTCCAGGGTGCCCGTGGACAGCGCATAGTCCCTCTCCAACACCACCCGGGCGCGGACGTAACCCCGGAAAAGGGGTAGGCAGCTGGCTCGGGCAGAGCCCTCTTCCGCCTGGTGCCGTGAGTCGCGGATGGCCAGCTTGGCCAGGCCCAGGAGCAACCCAACCAGGACATCTTCGGCCCTACCCTCTCCCCTACGCACAGGGTGTCCAAAGATGAGGATGGTGGGTGAAAAGTGCAGCCAAAAAGCAAGGAGCAGCCCCTTTAGATATTGGAACTGGGGCTGCAACCTCAAGTACCAACAGCTTGGTGGGAAGGGACCTGGGTCTACTTGCAACCTTCAGTGGAAGGTCCACACTCGAGTGTTCAGGTCAGCATGCCCCACGGGTCAGGAGAACATACTAAGGTATAGCAATGAGGTATAGGACCTACAGGGGTCAAGGCTTCCTGTTTGAACACCCCCTATCCTCTCCAACCTACATGGTGTGTTTTTTTAAATATATTAATGCTGTAAGATATATGTCTAAAAATACAAGGATCATAAAACTGTAAAATATTCGCCAGAATTGCGTACCAATTTGTGAATGTTTCCATGAAATAAAGTATTGCGAAGGGAAATGTGACTTAATACTTTGGTGACTGGGTTGAAGTTAAATCACTGCAATTCAGATGCAGAAAAACTTGGGGCCAAAATGAAGAAATTGCAAAAAGTATTACAAATGTGAAACTACTGTATACATTAAAATGCTAATCCTGAGAGACTAGTAAGGGCTGCTAGTGCTGCAGAAAAACAGCTGCTGTAGGAGAAAAACATCAACTTAGTGACATAAATCCTGGTGTTAAAAATAAGTTTTGATACAATCAGAAGAGAATACAGCAGATACCAAGTGACAGAGTGCCATCAATGGGACTAACATGTCAGCAATCGATACACAGGATCCAATCTTTTCCGACAGAATTTGTGATTCACACAATACGGTGGTTTAGGGGAACTATCACTTACAGTCAGATGCTGGAAGTTGAAATGAGAAGGGCGCAGAAAAAACTTTTAGACAGATGCAACAAAAGCTCCTTGGTATATTTGAAAGCACCAGTTAGGCTTGGATTCAAGAGAACACTTTACTGTTACACACTGATGTTTAGTATTTAGGCTTGGCCTGTCAAGGTCATCTTGGAATTCTTGTGGCCTTCCTCTGGAACTTAGAAGGATGAAAGGGGATCTTATTGAAACATATAAGGTTATTAAGGGATTGGACACGTTAGAGGCAGGAAACATGTTCCCAATGTTGGGGGAGTCCAGAACCAGGGTCCACAGTTCAAGAACCAGGGTCCACAGATCATCCCTGTCCCGCCTGCAACTGGTCCAAAACGCCGCAGCGAGACTCCTGACGGGTACCCGTAAAAGGGACCACATCACGCCGATTCTGGCCTCTCTCCACTGGCTCCCTGTACGGTACAGAATCAACTTCAAGCTACTCCTATTCACATATAAAGCCCTAAATGGACATTCCCCCCCCCTACATCAAAAATCTTTTAACCCACCTCTCTAACTCCAGGTCCCTCAGGTCGGCCGACTTGGGGCTACTCACTATCCCGCGGTCTAGGCTTAAGCTCAGGGGTGACCGCGCTTTTGCGGTTGCAGCTCCTAGACTGTAGAACAGCATCCCTCTCCCCATCAGAACTGCCCCCTCCATCGACTCCTTTAAGTCCAGGCTCAAAACCTATTTCTACTCCCTAGCGTTTGAGGCTCATTGAGGAGGCGCTGTGAACTGTTTTGTATGTGCTGTTATGTTTGTGTGCTACTGTATGTTTCATTTTTTCCTTAGTACCTAATCAGATGTACAGCACTTTGGTCAACGTGGGTTGTTTTTAAATGTGCTATACAAATAAAATTGACTTGACTTGACTTGACTTGAAGAATGAGCGGTAGGCCATTTAGAACAGAGATGAGGAAAAGCTTTTTCAGTCAGAGAGTTGTAAATCTGTGGAATTCTCTGCCTCAGAAGGCAGTGGAGGCCAATTCTCTGGATGCTTTCAAGAGAGAGCTAGCTAGAGCTCTTAAAGATAGCAAAGTCAAGGGATATGGGGAGAAGGCAGGAACGGGGTACTGATTGTGAATGATCAGCCATGATCACATTGAATGGCAGTGCTGGCTCGAAGGACCGAATGGCCTCCTCCTGCACCTATTGTCTATTGTCTATTGTCCTCCTTCATGGGCTCTGAGATTGTGCCAAGTTCAGGACTGCCCATGGATGGAGGACTTCTGTCAGCTTCCTCCAAACTTCAGGGAGAAGCAGAGGCAGACCTTTAACACCCACCCACTCCCACTCTGCAGCAAAGATTCAGCAGAACAAATTGGGGCTCATATGGATTCAATGATGAAAAGTAGGTCTGTAAACCAGTAAACCGGACTGGTCCAGGAATGCTGAGGCCCTGTACAAGAAGGGACGGAGACTTTTTGAGAAGGCTCCACTCCTTCAGTGTCTGCAAGAAGATGCTGCAGATGTTGTACCAATCGGAGGTAGCCAGTGCCATCTTCTTTGCTGCCGTTTGCTGGGGCAGCAGGGAGAACGCCACGAACGCCAATAGGATCAACAAGCTCATCAGGAAGGCTGGTTCCATCCTGGGGGGGGAGTTGAATTCATGGGAGTTGGTCTTGGAGGGAAGGATGCTCCTCAAACTGCGGAGCATCCTGGACAATGCAGCTCACCTCCTCCATGACACACTGGTCAACCTGAGGAGTACTTTCAGCAACAGACTGGTTCCACCAAGATGCAGGACAGAACACCACAGGAGATCCTTTTTCCCTGTGGCGATCAAACTATACCTCGTGGGGTAGACTGAGACTGACTCTCTCCCCCCCCCCCAATCTTTGCACATCCCTAATCCTTTCCACTCATCACTTTAATTTCATGTTTCGTGTATTTTGTGACTGTTGGCAGATGAATTTCCCTCCTGGGATAAATAAAGTTCTATCGTATCGTATCATATCGTATCGTATAGATAGTGAAGGTGATTACAGGGTGAGATGCTGGAACTGATAACAAGAGTTGACAGAAAGTGTTTCTACCTGCAGGGGTCCAGAAAGAGAAGGCTAATGGGAGCTGCGATTGGTCTTTCATGCGAAAGGGTTGGAAAATCTGGAACTCTCTCCCTCAATGGCCTGGTAATAACTGAAAAATTAGCATTTAAATTTACTAGATGTTTGTTAAGCATGTGTTTTATGGGTTATGGAACCAAAGTGAACAATTCCAGTGAAGGTAGAATGAGATGTGATTTTTCTCTGATGCTATCATTGTTTCAAGGTGCTGAATAATCATCTCACATTCCCAGGTGGTATTCAATCCTGGACTGAAGCTGTTGCTTCCAATCCCGCTCTCAGCTGCAAGACCATAAGCTTGGTGCCCATTCTCAGTCTGCATTGAGGCAGTAATATGGCAGCTAACCCAGTGAAGGCAGTAATAAGGGTCTAACCCTGGGTGGACAGGTCTATTCGTGTGGCCAAAATGGCGGCGCTGCCATAGCAGCTGCGGCTCACCTGCGGTCCATTTGTCTTTGTGTTTTTGTTGTTTTTTTGTCTTAGTTGTAGTTGTGATGTGGTGTTTTTGTGTTTGTGTACTGTGTGTGTATGTGGGGGGGAGGGGGGGGGAACTGTAAAATTGTAAATAGGTGTCCCTTCCGAACGGAGACCCGACCTTTGTTTTCTGGGCCGTGTCTCCGTTCCTGCTGCGGCCTACCATCGGCCCAACTCCTGAAGCTGGCTGCCTCCAGGGCTCTGGTTCGCAGAGCCCGCGGATCGGACTTACCATCACCGGAGCCGGCCGTCCTCGGAGGCTGCGGGAGCGACTGCGATTTGCCTTAGGCTCGGGCCGCGTGGATGCCGACATCGGGAGCTCCGGCAGCGGCAGCGGGTTCGCCCGCCCTGGATCGTGGGACTTGGGTCGCGGACATTTCACCGTCCGGCGCGGCCTAAGATATGCCGCGGGATATTTCTCTGCTGGGTGGGGGCTTCAATGTCGGGAGCCACGACCGCCCCGACGTGCAGCAACAGCGGCAGCAGCAGCGTGTTCACCCGCCCCGGATCGGACTTATCATCGGCGGAGCCGGCCGTCTTCGGAGGCTGCGGGAGCGGCTGGGACTCGCCTTAGGCTCCGGCCGCTGCGGACCGTCCGGCGCGGCCTGCAACCACAACAACCTGACCGCGGGAGAAGACGGCAGAAGAAAGGAGAGACATTGTGGCCTTCCATCACAGTGAGGAGAGGACTGGAGGAGACTCACTGTGATGGATGTTTCTTTGATGGATGTTTCCTTTTTTGTGTGTTTTTGGGGTTGTGTAATTTTAATGCCTATTTAATGCTTTTATTGTTGGACTGTGGGTGACTGAATTTCGTCCAATATTGGATGACAAATAAAGCTATCTTGAATCTTGAATCTTGATCTTGAATGCTCGCACCGCTGCTTACAACTCCGGCAGGACACCAGGCGCCTTTGGCAGGGGCTACGGACTATAACTAGCTACAGGACCAGCACCCCCTCAACCGGAAGTGCCGGCTCCTCCTTAGCTGATGACCTGAACTCTTTTTACGCACGGTTTGAGACGGGTAACACCACCAGCTCGCCGTCTAAAAACAGCACCGAAGGGGCGCTGGCTAGCGAGGCTGGAGGGGGATCCACCGCCGGGGATGTGCACACATTCTCGGTGTCCGAGCATGAGGTGAGGTGGGCTCTGACGCGTGTGAACACGAGGAAAGCTGGAGGCCCAGATGGTATATCTGGGTGAGTACTAAAGTCTTGTGCTACTCAGCTTGCTTCAGTGCTCACCACAATATTCAACCTCTCCTTGGCAAAGTCCGTGGTCCCTGCATGCTTCAAAAGATCCATCATTGTACCGGTGCCAAAGAATGCCTCTCCAACGTGTTTAAATGACTACCGACCGGTGGCCCTCACCTCGGTTGTCATGAAATGCTTTGAGAGGCTAGTCAAGAAGCACATCTGCGCCCGCCTTCCTCGCAACATGGACCCACTACAGTTTGCATACCGTCCGAACAGGTCCACGGATGATGCGGTCTCCCAGGTTCTACACACCGCTCTCTCTCATCTGGACAGCCAGGGGGGCTATGTGAGGATGCTGTTCATTGAATTTAGTTCAGCATTCAACACAATAATCCCCAGCAGACTGGTTGAGAAGCTGCTGGAACTGGGGCTTAGCACCCCTCTGTGTGCCTGGGTCCTGGACTTTCTCACTGCCAGGCCCCAAGTGGTCAGGATGGGGGAACACACATCTAGCTCCCTCACCCTGAACATAGGATCCCCCCAGGGCTGTGTCCTTAGCCCCCTACTGTACTCCCTGTACACACATGACTGTGGGGCCAGGTTCAGCTCAAACTCCATCATCAAGTTTGCTGATGACACTGTGGTGGTGGGCTGGATCTCCAACAACGATGAGAAGGCCTACCGGGAGGAGGTGGCTGATCTGGCACTCTGGTGTCAGGACAATAGCCTCCTCTTGAATGTCACTAAAACAAAGGAGCTGATTGTGGACTTCAGAAGGGCTAAACATCCAAGGACGTACACGCCACTGGAGATAAATGGGTCAATTGTGGATAGGGTGAGCAGTTTTAAATACTTGGGAGTCCGCATCGCAGAGGATCTGACGTGGGCAATGCACATTGCCGCACTGGTGGGTAAGGCTAAGCAGCGCCTTTACCACCTTAGACAACTGAGAAAATTCAGAGTGTCTCTGAAGATCCTTCATTGCTTCTACTCTGGGGCTGTAGAGAGCATCCTGTCCGGCAACATTACAGTCTGGTTTGGGAACAGCTCTGCCCAGGACAGGATGGCCCTGCAGAGAGTAGTGCGTTCGGCAGAACGCACCATGGGAACTACACTCATCCCCCTGCAGGACCTATACATCAGGAGGTGCAGATCCAGAGCAAGTAAGATCATGAAGGACCCCTGCCACCCCAATAACGGACTGTTCCAGATGCTACGATCAGGCAAACGCCTCCGCTGTCACGCTGTGAAAACGGAGAGGATGAGACGGAGCTTCTTCCCACAGGCCATCAGGACTGTCAACTTTTATAACCCCAGAGACTAAATTTTTGTCGACACTAATAGTAACTTATTAACTTTATTTATATGCTGTAACTGTAATTCTTTTTGTGCACAACCCGCAGGCATTGCCACTTTCATTTCACTGCACATCGTGTATGTGTATGTGACAAATAAATTTGACTTGACTTGACTTGACATGAATCGTGAATGCCTGCTTATTTCATGTTAAAGATCTCAACCTGCTATCAGAGGAAGAATAGTTAGCACTTCAAGTGTCTTCATCTGTAATCCAACACAATCGTCAAATAGTCCTACTCATCGCTTAGCACATTAACATTAACACTCCATAGCTGAATAAAATGCGGCCACACATTTACCCATTTAAGAGCAATATCTGGAGTTGAAAATAATTTGGACAACAGGTATCCTAAATGCGACATAATTTAATGCAGTCCTCATTTTTATTATGATCATCTTTATATTATTGGCATTGCTCAAAGTTCAAAAGTCAAATGTAACATCTGTCCCTTTACTTCCTCCATCATCTCCATCCCAACAGTCGTCCAGGTGAGACAGAAGTCCATGTGCACCTTCTCTAACCTCGTCTACCTCATTCGGAGTTCCCGATGTGGCCTCCTGTATATCGACGAGACCAATCGTGGCCTAGATGACTGTTTCACCGAACACTTGTGCTTGGTCCATCAAAGCTTGCTGGGTCTCCCAGTTGCTCACCATTTCAGTTACTCCAGCACTTTGTGTCTTTTTGCTCAAAGTTTTAACTCGGGTATAAAATTTAGCATTTTCAGGACAGGAGAGGTAGATAGAAAAAATCAGAAATTAATTAAATGAGTTAAATTGTGATTCAGAAAAATAGATTGCAGCAGTTAAATGAATGATAACTCGGCTATGTAACATTAAGAGGGCAATTAGAGAATGTGAAAACCATATCTAGTTCAATGGCACGAATACTGATGCCAATCAGCAGAACGTCAATATTTAGAATGACATTTTCATTCATGCATTCACAAAGGAAAATAAAAGTCACAAGCCCTCTTTACATAGAGTTACCAAATTAAAATTAATGACTGATATTAATGAGTTGGAAGTTCCAGACTGACTTAAAGGCCTGGGAACAAACAAATCACCAGGTGTTGCTGCCACTAATCTTGTGCTCAAAGTAAAAGAGTCTTCTCAATGTCACTTTTCACAACCTGGACATTAAAACACGTAACAGTAATGATGCACTCTCAGAGTTTTGTAAGGTGGGGAGATGACAGCCAATTTGTGTACAGAAACCTTTCACAAAGAACAACATGATAATAGTCAAATAAACAGCTGCTCATGACTCACTCAGAGGATCGTGAGGCACAAATTCTGAGTCACTGGACAAGGCAGTACACCAGAACCAGATCAATAAAGGGGCGAACTCATCGCAGGCATTAAATATCCTTGGCAAGCAAGACGAAGGAGAATATCACAATATTCATGTCAGGATTAAGAGGGTAGCCAGGGAAGAGTGGGACCAAATGGGTAGTCTATGTGTGGAGGCAGAGGATGTGGCCAAGGTCCTAAATGAATGTGCCTCTTCTGTATTCATCAAAATGAAGGATGAGGAGAATACTGCGTTCAGAGAGAAAAACATGGATAATCTGTACATTAATCTTGCTTCAACGTTGGCAAGGCCAAGGAGCTGATTACTGACAGCAGGAAGGAAAGCTGAGGATCATGAACTTGCCTTCATTAATGGGACAGAGGTGGAGGGCAGCAACAGATTCAATTCCTGGGCGTGCATAGCTCTGATGATCTGTCGTGGGCCCGGCACATTGATGCAATCACGAAGAAAGTTCATCAACATCTTTACTTCCTTTGTGGATTCAGGAGATTTGTCATGTTGACTAATAATCTATTGAACTTCTACAGGCATATGGTAGAGAACATACTGACATATTGCCTGGTTTGGCAACCTGAATGCCAAGGATCCAAAGGACATTACAGAGAGTGGTAGGCACTGCCCGCCACTGATGCTGACTTCGCCACCATTGAAGGGATCCACAGGAGGCAATACCTCAAAGAGGCAGTCAAGATCATAGGGGTTGATAAATCTCCAGGCTTCATGAGATCTATCCCAAGTTGCTTTGGGAAGTAAGGAAGGAGATAAATGGGACCCTGACAGAGATGTTAGCATTTTTGTTCGCCACACATAAGGTACCAGAAGACTGGAGGATAGTTTTGTTTGTCATTTATCTGAAGAAGGATAGCAGGAATAAGCCAAGTACCTGTATGTTACTTGTACCATTTACCAGCCTACATCAGCAGGGAGGAAATTATTGGAGAAAATCCAAATTAATAGAATTTATATAAATTTGGAATGCCAGTGGCTGATCAGGGATAGTCTGCAGGGCTTTGTGCAGGAGAAGTTCTGCTTCACTAATTGGGTTTTTTGAGGAGGCAACTAAGAATACTAATGAAGGCAGGGTGGTAGAGATTGTCTATATGGACTTTAATAATATATTTGACAAAGTCTCCAATGATAGGAAGGTCCATAAGATTAAGCTACATGGATTCAAGGTGAGCTGGCTAATTGAATTTAAAATTGACTTGGTGATAGGAGACAGAGAGTAGTGGAGGAAGGATGTTTATCTGATTGGAAATCTGGGACCACCGGTGTTCCACAGGGGTCATTGATAAGACCTGTTGTTTGTGATGCATAATAAAGACTTTACGGTCAATGTAGGAGGCATGATCAGTTAGTTGACATGAAAGATAGTGCAGAGAAGGCCAGAGTGCTGGAGTAGCTCAGCGGGAAAGGTAGTCATGCTGTGGAGAGCAAGGTAGGTTTTTTAATGTTGTGGTCGATATATATCATAAGTTGGGCAGAGCCTTAGCAGTTGAAGTTTAAACCTAACAAGTTAATTGAGTATTTTGTGGAGTTGGCATAGGTGATCGATGTGGGTAGGGCAGTGGGTGTTGCCTACACGGATTTTAGTGAGGCATTTGATAAAGTCCCTCAAGGTAAGCTGATCCAGAAGATTAAGATATATGGGATCCACAGCGACTTGGTAATTTAAAATTCTAAAACTGCCTTACCCATAGAAGATGATTAGCGGTGGAAGGGTGATATTCTGCCTGAAGGATTGTGATCAGTGGTGTTCCACATGGATCTGCGCTGGGACGTCTTTTGTTTGCAATATATATGAATAACTTAGATGTAAATGCAAACGGGTTGGTTAGGTTTACAGATAATACCAAAATTGGTGGAGGGGCAGACAGTAAGAAAGATTGTCAAATGTCTTAACGGGATATGAATCAATCGGATATTAGTGGAGAAATGGCAGATGGAGTTTAATCCTAGCAAGTATGAGGCATTACATTATGGGAAGTCAAATCAGGATAGGACTTTCACAGTGAATGGTGGGGCCCTGTTGAGCATGGTAGAGTATAGGGATCAGGGATCTAGGATTACAGGTACACAGTTCCCTGAAAGCGGTGTCACAGGTAGATAGGGTAGTTCAAACAAACTTTTGGTACGTTGGCCTTCATCTGTCAGGGTATAAAAATTGGGACATTATATTACAGTTGTGCAAGACTTTGGTAAGATCACATTTGGAGTATTGTGTTCGGTTTTGGTCGCCCTGCTATTGGAAGGATGTTATTAAGCTGGAAAGAGTGCAGAGAAGATTTATGAGGGTGTTGCCAGGACTAGAGAGGCTGAGCTATAGAGAGGTTGGGCAGGCTAGCACTTTATTCCTTGGAGCAAAGGAGGCTGGGGGTGGTCCTGTAGAGGTGCATAAGATTATAAGGGGAATAGATAGGGTGAATGCACAGAATCTTTTATCCAGGATAGGGGAATCAAAAACAAGTGCTGGAGCATCACACACATACTAACACATGTGCAAACACACATAGTCACACAAACACACCCACGCGCATGCGCACAGGCCTGTTCAACAAAGCAGCCGTCTGAAGGCTGACCTCACACATTCACTACTCCAACTTCTAAACGCCTCTCTCTGATCACACGATCACCCACCCTCCCTCCCTCCCTTACTCACTCACTCCCTCACGCTTCCTTCACTTACTCACTCTCCCTCCCTCAGTCCCCATCCTTTATTCACATTCACTCCCTCACCCTCCGACCCTTGTTCACCCACCCTCACTCATTCATTCACTCACTCTGCCTCACTCATGCACTCTCTCCTTCGCTCACCCTCTCTCACTCATTCATTCACTCACTCTCCCTCTCACTCCCTCCCTCCTTCCTTTTCCCTCATCCTCCCTCACTCACTCACCCTCCCCTCCTCCCTCACTCACTCACCCTCCCCTCCTCCCTCACTCACTCACCCTCCCCTCCTCCCTCACTCACTCACCCTCCCCTCCTCCCTCACTCACTCACCCTCCCCTCCTCCCTCACTCACTCACCCTCCCCTCCTCCCTCACTCACTCACCCTCCCCTCCTCCCTCACTCACTCACCCTCCCCTCCTCCCTCACTCACTCCCTCACTCACTCCCTCACTCACTCACTCACTCACTCACTCACTCACTCACTCACTCACTCACTCACTCACTCACTCACTCCCTCACTCACTCACTCACTCACTCACTCAGACAGGTTACCATCTCTTGTAAACACATCAGAGCACTCCCACTTCTGTCCTGTAGAAAGGAGAGTTCGTAGTCATCATCTGTTCTGCCCTTTTGTCCATGCTGTGGAGGGGCTCCACTGTCTGCACCACCCCACTTCCCCTTCCCCTGTGCACTCCCCGCACCTTGACGCATCCATTTACTTGTTGGCAGAATCACGGGGGATCCTGACTCCTGTGCCCACCCCAAGCTGTGCACACCCCTCACCTTACCCACACCTGGCTATGCCCCACCTTTCCTGTGTACACCCCTGACTGAGACCCGCCCCACAACAGGGCCCACCCTGACCGTGCCTACCCTTGGCAGTCCCACCCATGGCTGACAATGAGGGAGAGGAGGACACTGGTGTCTGATACGCATGTGAACCATCTCAAACCCCAGCACAGGGGGAGAGTCTGGACCCTGGAGCACAGCCAGGTCAGAGTCTGGTAACCGGTGCATGAATCCCCTGGGCAGGGCAGATTGAGGACCAAGGGTACAAATCCAGTTCGGCTCCAGACAAATGAAGATGAAGATTGGGCAGCTCAGAGGACAGACATACAGGGCGGTCGGTGCCAGTCACACCTGAAGGATAATTGTGAAACAGGTGGATTTTAAAGATAACTCAGTAGTTTTGTCAGTAACATTGTAAATTACTATTTTTTGTTAGTTTCAGACACATTTTTAGCAGAATTTAAATTGCATTAGATCTGTGGTAGAGCTTGAACTTCTGTCTCTGGAAGGTTTGTCCAAATCAGTTTTGATTTAGTCCCTCCTTTCCTTTAAAAGAAAGCATCAGTCATCTTTAGACACCCTCTAGAAGAAGAATGGAAGACAATAGTCAAAGACTTCACTATTTTCGTACTGCTCTCTTTACTTTGATCTGGTCCTGACAACCTATCTCACTTTAAAGATATTAAACCCTTTAACATTCTTCCCTCGCTCTATTGATCACATCCAACATTCCACAAGGAGCAGAGGCAATGAGCTGTTTGAGAAAGGCTTTCACCAAGTGCCAACACTGGCAGCATGGGTTGGAAGCTTTCATTCTCTCATGGAGTAAGGGAACAGGATTTTAAAAAAAGATACAAATAGATTTGATAGATCAGAATTAGGTGCAAGTGAGCTTTATGCGACATGACACTAAGTTGCATTAAGTAGTGGGATTACACATTGATTCCTACCCTTCATGCAAAGTGCCTGCCTTAAAGACCAATTCCTTCACATAAATGTCCACTTATTTTAATGAGAGTCAAAGAACTGCAACTAAATTTCAGTTAAAATTCCTTTCTTTTCATCCAATTTGACATAAACTAATAACAGGCCTTCAATAGAGAAACAAAAGTCCTGTTGAGAATAAAGAGTCGTTAATGGTACGTTTTGCCCATCAGCAGAACTTCCTTTGTTGGAAGAACATCGTAATGATCACTACCTCAATCATGGGTCTTAGTGCCTTTAATTTACTTACTTTTACAGATCAGATTCAATCCTTATCTGACTCCAAGCAAGCAAAGAATATAATGGAATGGTGAATAGAATGGTTTTACACATTTCGTGCCCAGTTTCCCCATCAATTGTATTTAGTGTGAACGCAAGATTCTGGCAAAAGTCAGAGACCTTAAACGTTATTGCAATCGGCTGCAGAGAGTGATTCCAATACACAGGAACATAAGAGAGTGGTGGCCAATAGTGTCATGGCCTTTCACACTGTCAAAAACATCTATATTAGACGATGCCTCAAGAAGGAGGCATCTATCATCAAGGGATCCCATCACCAGCCCCTCTACTTGCTGCTACTGTCGGGCAGGAGATACAGAATGCTAATGTCCCATAGTATCATGTTCAGGAACAGCTGCTTTTCTAAAACTATCAGGTTCTTCAATTGGATTGCGTAATCCGAATCCTATCTGGCAATCAAGTCCCTGCACCTGTGATACTGCTGCATTGCTCCTGCACCTCACCATAGTTGGGTATATAACCATAAACTGGACTTGACTTAACTCTTGTCTCTCTCTCTCCACAGATGCTGCTGTACCTCCTCAGTGTCTCCAATATTTTGTACCTTTATTGGAGATTACAATAAAGTCTAGAAAAGTTTAATTGTTTTTTTCAATGACATAATTAAGTGTCTTAGCATGGCAGTCAGAAAAACTCAAGGAAATCAGCGAAACTCAAAATGATCTTCCAAAAAAACAATATTGGATTAGAGAAAATCATATGCTGTAGATAAAGGTGAACTGGTGGATACATAAAAACATTTGATGAGTTGCTGCAACAAAGATTACTTTGGGGAGTGAAAGCTCATGGTGTCGAGGCAATATATTTGTGTATATATTGGCACAGATAGGAAACTGGCTGGCTAACAGGAGACAGAGAAGAGGCAATAAGGACTTTTCTGGATAGCAATATGCTGGGAATGCCATGGGGAATGGTACTGGGGCCTCAATATTTTTATAATTTATATATTTGGATTCTAACCTTAGGTCAATTGGATTCAAAATTGACTTGGAGGAAGGGATCAAAAAGTAGTTGTGAAATTACTACACTCGGTGTCCACCGGGTGGCGCCGTCAGCGATGGCAACCTCGCCAAAGGTCTGTGTGCCATTTCGTCTTTTTTTGTTATTTTTAGTGTGTTTTAAAAAGTACAGTGCTCCTCAGCTTAGGATGGGGTTCCGTTCCAAGAAACCTATTGGAAAACGAAAATGTTGTAAGTCGAAATGCATTTAAAACGCGCAATCACACGGCTCGCTACCGTTTGCATCATCGCAAGTGGAAGCATCATAAGCCGGGGAGCACCTATATATGTTAATGCTCTCTGGTTTGTTTTATGTGGGGGTGGGGGAGGGGGTCAGGGGAAACATTTTTTCAATCTCTTACCTTGCCGGAAATGCGATTGTTTTCCGAATCGTATCTCTGGTCGCTCTGCGGCCTACCACCATGGAGCTGGCGGCCTAGCTCGAGACTGACTTTGAGCCCTACCGCAGGGCCGTGGACATACCATCGGATCCCTTGCCTGGGATCGACGCTCCAACCGTGGCCTGCGGATTTCACCATCAATGAGCTCGCAGTCTCGGGTAGGGACTGATGTCGGGAAGCTCCAAAGCCGCAGGTGGTTCGACCAGCCCTGACCCGGGATCCGAACACCCGGCACAGGGAACTGAGATCCCTCCGATCCGGGAACTTGTTTGCCCCGACGAGGAGGGCTCGACTGCTGGCTATGGGAGCCAAGATTGTCCCGACCACGGAAGGTTCGAGTCCCCCGACCACGGGAGAACAAAGAAGGGAAGAGAATGAACTTTTTTTGCCTTTCATTACAGTGAGAAATGTGGAGGAGTCGCTGTGGTCGATGTTCATGTTAAAAAAAAATTGGGGTGTCTTGTTGCTTTTTATTGGTTTGACTGTATGGCAAATCAAATTCCTCGTATGTTGCAAAACATACTTGGCTGATAAAGTACTATTATGGCTATTAACGGCTGCGGCTCTCTGGCAGTCTGTTGTCTTTTTTTCTTTTTTTTTGTTTGTGTCGGTGTTGGGATGGTTTTTGTTTCTGTTTTTGGCTGTGTATGTGTGGTGGGGGTGTGTGGTGGGGGTGTGGGGTGGGGTGGGGGGGTGGGGTGGGGGGAAACCTTTATTTTATTAGGTCTCTTCCCCGGGGCGCGGCTCGGCTGCGGGCCTTAACATTGCCGGCGCAGCTCGGCTGCGGGACGTTTCAGTGCCCGGTGCGGCTCGGCTGCGGGCCTTAACATTGCCGGCGCAGCTCGGCTGCGGGACGTTTCAGTGCCCGGTGCGGCTCGGCTGCGGGCCTTAACATTGCCGGCGCAGCTCGGCCGCGGGACGTTTCAGTGCCCGGTGCGGCTCGGCCGCTGGACTTAACATCGCCCGGTGCGGCCGCGGGACGTTTCAGTGCCCGGTGCGGCTCGGCCGCGGGACGTTTCAGTGCCCGGTGCGGCTCGGCCGCTGGACTTAACATCGCCCGGTGTGGCCGCGGGACGTTTCAGTGCCCGGTGTGGCCGCGGGACGTTTCAGTGCCCGGTGCGGCTCGGCCGCGGGACGTTTCAATGCCCGGTGCGGCTTGGCCGCTGGACTTAACATCGCCCGGTGTGGCCGCGGGACGTTTCAGTGCCCGGCGCGGCTTGGCCGCTGGACTTAACATCGTCAGCGCTGTTCGGCCGCGGGACGTTTCAGTGCCCGGTGCGGCTCGGCCGTTGGACTTAACATCGCCCGGTGTGGCCGCGGGACGTTTCGGTGCCCGGGGCGGCTCGGCCGGGGGGCCTTCCATCCCCTTGCGGGGGCTGTGCGTGTCGTTTGCCTCGGTAGGGGTCGAGCTGCCTGTCCGTGGGTGCGGGGGGTAGAGAGGGGAAGTTTTGTTGCCTCCATCACAGTGAGGGGGTGTTTGGAGTCACTGTGATGGATGTTTGTGTTGGGGTCGGGTGTCCTGTGTTCTTTTCTTTTTGCTGTATTTTGTGTGACTGCTGAAATTTCGCTCGGTGTTGTGCCGAGTGACAATAAAGTGTTGTTATGTTATGTTATGTTATGTTATTATGATTAAGACATCCAAGTCATCGAAGTCATTAATGCAGATAACAAACAAGAGTGGACCCTTCACTGACCCCCGCAACACTCTATCGGTAACAGGCATGCAATTGTTTTTTACCTTTTCTTTAACGATTGCAGGCCTGACCAGTAGAATGTTGCAGGGGTCTGTGAAGGCTCCACTCTTGTTTGTTATCTGCATTAATTACTTGAATGACTTTGATGTAGTTAACAGTGTTAGCAAATTTGCAGCTGATAACAAACTCGGTGGTATAGTGGACAGTGGGGAAAGGATATCTAAGTTTACAGCATGACCAATATTCAGAAAGGATGAAATGTCCGACAAGGAAAGGCTGGACAAGATAGGCTTGTTTCTTCTGGTGTTTAGCAGAGTGAGAGAGGGCGATTGAAATATACGTTCCTGAGGGATCATCACAGGGTAGATGTGGAGAGAATGTTTCCTCCTCCAGGGGAATCTAGACAATAGACAATAGGTGCAGGAGGAGGCCATTCGACCCTTCGAGCCAGCACCACCATTCAATGTGATCATGGCTGATCATTCTCAGTCAGTACCCCATCCCTGCCTTCTCCCCATACCCCCTGACTCCACTATCCTTAAGAGCTCTATCTAGCTCTCTCTTGAATCTTAGTGTCACTGTTTGAAAAAAAAGTTCACCCATTTCAGATGGAGATGAGGTCATTTTGTTTTCTCTTAAAGGGTCATGAGTCTTTGAAACTGCCTTTCTCAAAGGGCAGTGGAAACAGGGTGAATATTTATAAGGAGGGGGAGATAAATACTCAAGAGGCACAGCAGCCATATCGGGCACAGCAGGCCCCAACAAACAGCAAAGTGATAATGACAGGTGATGTTAAAGACACAAATATCAGGGGACGCTCTGCAGAATAGGATCAAGTGATCTTTAACATTCTCCAGAGTGGGCACCTCAATGGGATAGGTCCCCCCACCCTCCCCTAAATAACCTAAATCACAGGACATCCACCTCTGTGCTACCAAGGCTCCTGGGTGCAGTCCTCCATTGCAAGCAGCTCTGTTATGTAAAACCTTTGCTGAAGCAGGTTAAACGGCAATTCTGTAAAAGGAAGTGGGTAAGTGCTGAAAGGGGAGAAAATTACAGGGCTTTAGGGAAACGGCAGGGGAGTGAGGATAATTGGATGGCTCTTTTCACAGGCCTGGGGTGGTGAATGGTGTCCCTCTGTGCTGAGCTCTCTGTGATTCTGATGTTAAATTACCGACGGCTCTGCAGTGCAGAGACCACATCACCACATGCCAGATCCAGTCATTTAAAGGCAGAAAAGAACTTCACCTCATTAGTCCGGGCTTGAATCAAACGGCAATTGTTTAGTTGCACTGAGTAATGTAAATCAAAGATGTTGATATATTAAAAGGTCACCATTGAGCCGAAACTGCGAGAAATCCGGTCACTTAATATTAGTGATTGCATGTACCTATGTTTAGAGTTTAGAGAGGTACAGCATGGAATCAGCCATCGGGTTCACGCTAGTCTAGCGTTCACCCTAGAATACACTGGCTCAATGTTATTCCAGTTTTGTATCCGACACACTAAGGAAAATTTACAGAAGCCAATCAACCTGCAAACCTTCACGTCTTTTCAATGTGGGAGGACACTGGAGCACCCAGAGAAAATGCACGTGGTCACGAGGAGAATGTACAAACTCCTCACACACAGTCCCCATAGTCAGGATCAACCCCGGGCCTCTGGAGCGTGAGGCAGCAGCTCTACTGCTGCGCCACTGTGCCACCCCTTGTGAGTTCAACGTTGGGATGGATCTTCCACTGCAATGAGATTGCCTGGGCCATGCTATTATGTTTAAGATATTTATGGATAGAGGTAGAGCAAGCGCCCGAGTATTTTATCAAGTCAAATAGGGTAGGACATATGTAATCATTGGTAGGGTACCTAGGAATGTTGATGAACATGCTTCTAAGTCCATAATTCCCTTAAAATGGCTACACAGGTGGTTAAGAAGGCATTTCATAAGATCAAAAGTGATAGTAGAAATAGGCTATTCGGCCCATCAAGTCTACCCCACCATTCAATCATGGCTGAAGTATTTATCCCTCCTAACTCCATTCTCCTGCCTTCTCCCCATAACCTCTGATGCCCGCATTTAGCAAACTTGCTTTCATTGGTTGAATCATATGGGTCATGTTGCAATTTTATAAAGCACTAGTTATTTTGTTGATGATATTGCAACTTTATAAAGCAAATAGGTGCAGGAGGGGCCATTCGGCCCTTCGAGCCAGCACCGCCATTCATTCTGATCATGGCTGATCATCCTCAATCAGTAAGCCGTGCCTGCCTTCTCCCCATATCCCTTGATTCCACTAGCCCCTAGAGCTCTATCTAACTCTCTCTTTATCCATCCAGTGATTTGGCCTCCACTGCCCTCTGTGGCAGAGAATTCCACAATTTCACAACTCTCTGGGTGAAAAAGTTCCTTCTCATCTCAGTTTTAAATGACCTCCCCTTTATTCTAAGACTGTGGCCCCATGTTCTGGACTCCCCCAACATTCGGAACATTTTTCCTGCATCTAGCTTGTCTAGTCCTTTTATAATTTTATATGTCTCTATAAAGATCCCCTCTCATCCTTCTAAACCCCAGTGAATCCCGGTGAATCTCTTCTGCGCTCTCTCCAGCACAATCACAGGCTCCTGATGGTGTGGTGTTCCCCATGTGTCTGTTGCCCTGTTCCCTCCAAGGAACTGTTGTCAAAGGTTTGCTAAAGAAAATATAAATGGTGTGAGCACGTTAGATGTATCTCGTTTAGAAAATGCCATTTTAGCTTTCAGAGCATGTGTAATCTGAACCACAAGGTGTGGTAAATGTGGTGTACTTGGGAGGAAGTGGCTTTCTCTGCCTCTAAACCTGTGACTTTCTCTGCCTCTAAATTTTGCTGCATCAGCTCTGGATCTGCTGTGGACTAATTGATTTTCCTGATTGCCAAGATTAATTAACAACTCCATTATTGTGTAAGCATCAGGAAAGAAGAATTTGGTTTTGTATTGGCCAGGGACTCATAACTTCAGAGACATGGAATGATAACTCAATGCATCATCCAATCTCCATTCAATCCCCGGGGAAGGGGATGGAATAATGCCATTTGGCCAAAACTGAAAGAATATAAAGTGTTTAGAGATGCACCAAGATGACTGCAACGTTATTCGTGTGGATATAAACACAGTGGTGAATGCAGCAGTTGGTATCACGCTACTGAACCTATTACACTGAAAATCACACTGTCTGGTTATAACTTTGTGTTTATCACATTTATACGGCAATATTTGAACAAATTAACGGGGAAAAAATCACTGAGAAATTGCAAAGCCAAATAAACCACGCTGAAAGTGCTTTTTGACATTACATCGTCGTTTCGACAAGGTCGTTGTCGAAATATGGCTTGTTTGCGTGTTCTTGAATTGTGTCGCCTAATAGTTAAATTACAGTGCAGTATCAACTGCTAAAATTAGGTAATTTACTTGAAAAGTACAACAATGCAAACATGGGGAGAAGAGCAAGCAGGTAGCCACTATATCCCAACAACAGGGACTGCAGTGATGTGCAAATATGGCATTTTAATTTACATGGAATTACTCAGACATTACAACAACAGACCATCCCATTAAGCCATGTCAATTTAATGTTGGATCCGTGATCAACTGTCCTGAATTAGTGATTTGCAGATACGTATTCAATCTCACCATGTAATTAGCCATTTAAATGCAATTAATTAAATAATTTGGATATTAAAAGGAAGGCACGTGTTATTTAGAGGAGGAAGTCTGTTGTTCTGGTCTACACAAGATTTCATGTAGCTAAAGTCAAATGCTAAGGATAATTTCATGATCTTCCAATCTACCCCTTGTGGTTCCTGCACTTTTCTTAAACCTGTCCTTCACTGCAGATGTAACACTATATTCTGCACTCTTATTTTCTCTTCTGCTCTACCTGTTACACTCATCTGCCTGCTTAGCATCACAGCAAAGGTTTTCGCTATATTTTAGTGCACATCATTAAAAAAATCAATACCATACCTAAAGTCTCACCGGACTGGTCACATAAATACTGTGGCTGTAACGGCAGGATAAAGACTGTAGCAATTCAAGCCTGTGGCTCACTATCACTTTGTTAGAGAGACACATACAGCATGGAGACATCATTGGGCCCAACTTGCCCATCCTGACCAAGTCACTTCTGAGCTTGTCCCATTTTGCTGCATTTGGCTCATATCCATCAAAGCATTTCCTGTCCATGTCCCCACCTAAATGTTTTTGACATGTAATTGTATCCACCTCTGCAGTTTTCTCTGGCAGCTCATTCCATATACCCATCATCCTCTCGGCTCCCTTTCAGATCTTTCCTCTCTCACCTTAAACCTATGCCCTCTAGCTTTAGACTGCTCTACCCTGGGGAAATGAGAATAACAATCTACCTTATGGTTTTGTATACCTCCATACCATCACCCCTCAACTTCCATGCTCCAGGGAATAGAGTCTCAGCCCATCCTCCCCAAATAATTCAAGCCCTCCAGACCCGATGACATCTTGGTGAATCCTTTCAGCCCCTTTGCAACTTAACAACATCCTGGGCAACTAGAACTGCACACAATACTTAATGTGCAGTCTCGCCAATGTCTTGTGACATGACATTGCAATTCCTGTATGCAATGCTCTGACTGATGAAGGCCAGCATGCCAAATGCTCTTTTCACTATCCTGTCCACCTGCATCACCACTGAACTATGTACCTTGGGTCTCTCTTTTCCACAACACTCTCCAGGACACCACTTGTCATTGCTCCCCAGACTGAGTAACAACCCTCCACTACCACCCTCTACTCCTTCCACTGAACTGGTTTTGTATCCAAGCACTCTCAGCACCCTTCAACTCATTGTGTAGGTGGGAGGCAGGAGAATTGATGGCCTGTGTGTTAATTGATGGGAATATATGAGGAAAAGTGTAAATGGGTGCTTGATAGTCAGTGGGCTGAAGGGCCTGTTTCCATGCCTATTCTGCTATCGCCTAACTTGGATTTATTGCTAACATGTATGTTATTGGAGCTGAGCGGGGTAATTCACAAATAAGATGAAAAAGTTGTGGCAGAGCTGATTATGTTATTATAATCTCTCTTTTCCTAAAGCACTGGAGAAAAACCAGAGTGTAATTGCTTAAGTACCATCTGCCTTTCAGGTACAATGTCCAAGTGACTACACCTTAATCGGTGAGTCTGAGCCTGGCCTCGTTCCATCCACCAAGAACGAGCTCCTTGCATCGTTTGGACATGTTGAGGTTAGACTCAGGCCTCCAGCTATTGTTTCAGCAAAGAACAGAGGATTGAACTTGGGATCTCTGGATCTTGTGTGACTCACGTCTACAGCAGAGGGTGCCATTCCCCACCAAAGGAAAGCTTCTCAATACTGTGACATTGATAGGGCAGGCTCTCAAATAATAATTTTTCATATCATTCACAGAACGAGAATTCAACAGAACGAGAGGGCAATGTTTAAAAATTAAGTGATACACAAGTGGAGAGCAACAAAAAAGCTTTAGGCAGGAATGATCAAAAGTGAACATCCTACTATATATATAATTGTTAAGAGTGAAACTGGGGGAAAATAGCAGAAAAAATGACTCAAGTTTCACGAGATTTATTGGAGGTGTTACTTTTCTCTCTTGTTCTGTGCAATTACTGGTATCGATGCTGTGAATTGCAAAGAGGCATGCATTTACTGGAATGCACAGCTCCACTGTGGTACAAATCATTCTCCTTGAACCTCTTGTGGAGAATTGCATGTATTTTATGTATTTTCATACATTTTCTAACTTTAAAGACTTAAGACTTAGATATACAGCATGGAAACATTCCCTTCGGCATACCGAGTCCACGCCGACCCTGTAATATTGTGCCTTGAGTACTCTGGGCAGCAGACCATCTGGCCCTGGGGATTTATCTGCCATCAGTCCCAACAGTTTACCTAACACCATTTTCTGACTAATGTGGATTCCCTTCAGTTCCTCCCTCCCACTAGATCCTCGGTCCCTTAGTATTTCCGGGAGATTGTTTTGTGTCTTCCTTGGTGAAGACAGAACCATAGCACTTGTTTAACTGTTCTGCCATTTCCTTGTTTCCCATTATAAATTCAGCTGTCTCTGGCTGTGAGGGACCTACATTTGTCTTCACTAATCTTTTCCTTTTTACATCCCTATAGAAACTTTTGCAGTCAGTTTTGAAATTTCCCGCAAGCTTTCTTTCATGCTCTTTTTCCCCCCTCTTAATTAACCCCTTTGTCCTCCTCTGTTGAGTTTCTAAATTTCTCCCAGTCCTCTGGTTTGCCGCTTCTTTTGGCCAATGTATATGCCTCTTCCTTGGCTTGAACACTATCATTGACTTCCCTCGTCAGCCACCGTTGAGCCATCTTCCCAGTTTTATTTTTTCGTCAGACAGGGATGAACAATTTTTGGAGTTCATCCATGCGGTCTTTAAATGTTCGCCGTTACATCTCCACTGTCAACCCTTTAAGTATAATTTTCCTGCCTATCCCAGCCAATTGCCGTCTCATACCTTCAAAGTCTATTTTATTCAAGTTCAGGGCGCTAGTCTCTAAATTAACCGTGTCACTCTCCATCCTAATGCAGATTTCCACCATACTATGATCACTGTTGCTCATGGGGCCTTGCACAACAAGATCGCTAACTAATCTTTCCTCGTTACACAATACCCAGTCTAGGATGGCCTGCCCTCTAGTCAGCTCCTCTACAATGCGCGCGGCCGAGATGGCAGACAACCAGACCGAGCGCGCCTACCAGAAGCAACCGACCGTCTTCCAGAACAAGAAGCGTGTATTGGCGGCCGAGGGCGCCAAGGAGAAGCTGCCGCGCTA
Source organism: Rhinoraja longicauda (assembly GCF_053455715.1). Taxonomy (NCBI): domain Eukaryota; kingdom Metazoa; phylum Chordata; class Chondrichthyes; order Rajiformes; family Arhynchobatidae; genus Rhinoraja; species Rhinoraja longicauda. Next base: position 75,982 of record NW_027601601.1, read on the forward strand.
CCACCGAAACCTGGGCCTGGGCTTCAAGACTCCGCAGGAGGCCATTGATGGAACCTACAATGACAAGAAGTGTCCATTTACCGGGAATGTGTCTATTTGAGGTCACATCCTGACAGGTGTTGTCACTGAGATGAAAATGCAACGGACCATTGTTATTCGCAGAGACTACCTGCACTACATTAGGAAATACAACCACTTTGAGAAGCGACGCAAGAACATGTCTGTGCACCTGTCCCATTGCTTCAGGGATGTGCAGAATGGAGACACTGTTGGGGAGTGACGAACCCTCAGTAAGACAGTGGGTTTCAACGTCCTCAAAGTCACCAAGGCTGCAGGAGCCAAGAAACAGTTACAGAAATTTTAAGGGCGGCTGTAAAAATGTGAATCATCTACAATAAAGCCTTTATGAGAAAATGCCACAAAAAAAACCTCCTCTACATATTGGTTTAAAAACCCATCCCTTATGCTTTCCAGGAAATCCTCCCCCTCAGCACTGTTTCCTATTTGGTTGGCCCAATCTGTATGTAGATTAAAGTCACCCATGATAACCACTGTACCTTTGCTGCATTTATCCCTAATTTCCTGCTTGATGCTATCCCCAACCTCCCTACTGCTGTTTGATGTGTGTATACCACTCCAACAAGCGTTTCCTGCCCATGGAAGGTTAATTAAGAAGGTTAAATCGTTGGGTATTAATAGTGAGGTTGCAAGATGGATTCAACAATGGCTGAATGGGAGATACCAGAGGGTAATGGTTGACAACTGTATGTCAGGTTGGAGGCCAGTGTCTAGTGGAGTACCCCAAGGATCTGTGTTGGGTCCACTGTTGTTTGTCATTTACATTAAAGATCTGGATGATGGTGTGGCAAATTGGATTAGTAAGTATGCAGATGATACTAAGATAGGTGGTGTAGTTAATAATGAAGTAGATATTCAAAGTCTACAGAGAGACTTGGGCCTTTTGGAAGGGTGGGCTGAAAGATGGCAGATGGAGTTTAATGCTGATAAGTGTGAGGTGCTGCATTTTGGTAGGACAAATCAAAATAGGACGTACAGGGTAAATGGTAGGGAATTGAGGAATGCAGTGGAACAGAGGGATCTGGGAATAACTGTGCATTGTTCCCTGAAGGTGGAATCTCATGTGGATAGGGTGGTGAAGAAGGCGTTTGGTATGCTTGCCTTTATAAATCAGAGCATCGAATATAGAAGTTGGGATGTAATGTTAAAATTGTACAGGGCATTGGTGAGGCATCTGGAGTATGGTGTGCAGTTCTGGTCGCCAAATTATAGGAAGGATGTCGACAAAATGGAGAGGGTACAGAGGAGATTTACTAGAATGTTGCCTGGGTTTCAGCACTTAAGCTACAGAGAGAGGTTGAACAGGTTGGGTCTTTATTCTTTGGAGCGTAGAAGGTTGAGCGGGGACTTGATAGAGGTTTTTAAAATTTTAAGAGGGACGGACAGAGTTGACGTGGATAGGGTTTTCCCTTTGAGAGTGGGGAAGATTCCAACAAGGGGACATAACTTCAGAATTAAGGGACAAAAGTTTAGGGGTAACATGAGGGGTAACTTCTTTACTCAGAGGGTGGTGGCTGTATGGAATGAGCTTCCGGTGGAAGTGGTGGAGGCAGGCTCGATTTTATTATTTAAGAGTAAATTAGATAGGTATATGGATGGGAGGGGATTGGAGGGTTATGGTCTGAGAGCAGGTAGATGGGACTAGGTCAGAGAAAGTGGTCGGCATGGACTGGTAGGGCCGAACGGGCCTGTTTCCGTGCTGTAATTGTTATATGGTCATATGGTTATATGGCTATTTCGCAGTTCTACCCATACCGATTCTACAGCATCCAAGCTAATGTCTCTCCTTGCTATTGCGTTAATCTCCTCTTTAACCAGCAATGCCACCCGACCTCCTCTTCCTTTCTGTCTATTCTTCCTGAATATTGAATACCCCTGCATCTTTAGCTCCCACCTTGCTCACCCTGGAGCCATGTCTCCATAATTCCAACTATATCAAATCCCTTAACTACTAACTGTGCATTCAATTCATCCTCCTTATTTTCAATGTTCCTCGCATTGGCACAAAGCTTTCAGGTTAGTTTTTCTTATCTTCCTTCTACCTTTTGCTTCTGTCCTCCTTTTATGGCCCTCTGTCTCCTTGGATTGAGTCCCATCCCCCTGCCCTGTTAGTTTAAACGTGACCTTTCCTCCACTCTCTTTCCCGTTAGCTGCATGGACACGCATCCATGTTGTTGACTCCAACCCCCCACTTTTCAGTTTAAACCCACCCGTGTAGCACTAGCAAACCTGCCTGCCAGAATGTCAGTCCCCTTCCAAATAAGGTGCAACCCATCCCTTTTGTACAGGTCACCCCTGCCCCAATGTTGTTAGTATTATACAGGGTTATATAGCATTATACAGGCATATATACATATATATCAGGATAATACGTCCTATAGAAAGGACAGGCAGGTGGGCAGAGGAGGTGGGGTAGCTCTGTTGGTGAGGGATGGAATTCAGTCCTTTGCAAGTGCTGACATTGGAACTGACAATGTAGAGTCACTGTGGTTAGAGTTGAGGAATGGTAAAGGTAAAAAGACACTAACGGGAGTTATCTACAGACCGCCAAACAGTAGCCTGGATATAGGGTGTAAGTTGCAGCAGGAGTTAAAATTGGCGTGTAACAAAGGTAATGCCACTGTAGTTATGGGGGATTTCAATATGATGGTAGACTGGGAAAATCAGGTTGGTTCTGGACCCCAGGAAAGGTAGTTTGTAGAGTGCCTCCGAGATGGATTCTTAGAGCAGCTTGTACTGGAGCCTACCAGAGAGAAGGCAATTCTGGATTTAGTGTTGTCCAATGAACCAGATTTAATAAGGGAACTCAAGGTAATGGAACCGCTTGGAGGTAGTGACCATAATATGATTAGTTTTAACCTGCAATTTGAGAGGGAGAAAGCTAAACCAGGAATGTCAATGTTGCAGTTGAACAAAGGGGACTATAAAGTCTGGTCTACCCCAACAGCTGCTGACGACCTTCTACCGCTGCACCATAGAGAGCATCCTAACGCATGGCATCCCTGTGTGGTACCTCAGCTGCACGGAGGCAGAAAGGAAAGCTCTACAGCGGGTAGTCCATAGAGCTCAGAGGGCCATCGGAACACAGCTACCAGACTTGGAGGGCATCTACAACACACGATGCCTCAGAAAAGCCACCAGCATCCACAAAGACTCTTCACACCCCTGCAACAGTCTGTTCAAACTCCTTCCATCGGGCAGACGATACAAGGCCTTCTACGCCCGCACCTCCAGACTCAGGAACAGCTTCATCCCCAGGGCCATAGCTGCTATGAACCGGTCCTGCTGAGCCGGATGGCCACAACGCATAGATCAACTTGCACTTTACCCTGTCTAAAAACTGTCACAATTGTTTCGTTTCGTTGGGTTGCTGTTAATTACTTAAATTATTGCATCGTATGGGAGGCGCATTCCCAATCTCGTTGTACCCCTGGGTACAATGACAATAAAGATATATTGTAAAGGCATGAGAGAGGAGCTGGCGAAGGTCAAATGGAAAGGGATCCTAGCAGAAATGATGGTGGAACAGCAAGGGCAGGAATTTCTGGGCATAATCCAGAAGATGCAGGATCATTTCATTCCAAAGAGGAAGAGGCAACCGTGGCTGACAAGGGAAGTTAGAGATGGAATAAAACTAAAAGAAAAAATGTATAAGATAGCAAAGAGTAGCGGGAAGCCAGAGGAGTGGGCAACTTTGAAAGGACAACAGAAGATAACAAAAAGGGCAATACTGGCTGAAAAGATGAGGTATGAAGTGACGATGGCCAAGAATATAAAGAAGGACAGTAAAAGCTTCTTTAGGTATGTTAAGAGAAAAAGACAAATGTGGGTCCCTTGAAGGCAGAAACGGGTGAAATTATTATGGGTAACAAGGAAATGGTGGAAGAGTTGAACAGGTACTTCGGATCTGTCTTCACTAAGGAAGGCACAAACAATCTCCCAGATGTACTAGCGGACAGAGGTTCAAGAGAAACAGAGGAACTGAAAGAAATTTGCATTAGGCAAGAAATAGCATCACAGGGTACTCAAGGAGGTGGCTCTAGAAATCGTGGACGCATTGGTGATCATTTTCCAATGTTCTATATATTCAGGATCAGTTCCTGTGGATTGGAGGGTAGCTAATGTTATCCCACTTTTCAAGGAGCAAGAGAGAAAACGGGGAATTATAGACCAGTTGGCCTGACATCGGTGGTGGGGAAGATGCTGGAGTCAATTATTAAAGAGGTAATAACGGCGCATTTGGATAGCGGTAACAGGATTGGTCCAAGTCAGCATGGATTTATGAGGGGAAATCCTGCATGACTAATCTTCTGGAATTTTTTGAGGATGTGACAAGTAAAATGGATGAAGGAGAGCCAGTGGATGTAGTGTATCTAGACTTTCATAAAGCCTTTGATAAGGTACCACATGGGAGGTTGATGAGCAAAATTAGAGCACATGGTATTGGGGTTAGGGTATTCACATGGATAGAGAATTGCTTGACAGACAGGAAGCAAAGAGTTGGAATAAACGGGTCCTTTTCAGAATGGCGGGCAGTGGAGAGTGGAGTGCCGCAAGGCTCGGTGCTGGGGCCGCAACTGTTTACAATATATATTAATGATTTGGATGATGGAATTAGAAGTAACACTAGCAAGTTTGCAGATGACACAAAGCTGGGTGGCAGTGTGAACTGCGAAGAGGATGTTAGGAGGTTGAAGGGTGACTTGGAAAGGTTGAGTGAGTGGACAAATGCATGGCAGATGCAGTATAACGTAGATAAATGTGAGGTTATCCACTTAGGCAGTAAAAATAAGGAGGCAGAATATTATCTCAATGGTGTCAGATTAGGTAAAGGGAAAGTGCAAGGAGACCTTGGTGTCTTTGTACACCAGTCACTGAAAGTAAGCGTGCAGGTACAGCAGGCAGTGAAGAAAGCTAATGACATGTTGGCCTTCATAACGAGAGGATTTGAGTACAGGAGCAAATAAGTCCTTCTGCATTTGTATAGGGCCTTGGCGAGACCACATCTGGAGTATTGTGTGCAGTTTTGGTCTCCTAATTTGAGGAAGGACGTCCTTGCTATTGAGGCAGTGCAGCGTAGGTTCATGAGGTTAATCCCTGGGATGGAGGGACTGTCATACGAGGAGAGATTGGAAAGACTAGGCTTGTATTCACTGGAGTTTAGAAGGATGAGAGGGGATCTTATAGAGACGTATAAAATTAGAAAAGGACTAGACAAGCTAGATGCAGGAAAAATGTTCCCAATGTTGGGGGAGTCCAGAACCAGGGGCCACAGTCTAAGAAAAAAAGAGGAGGCCATTTAAAACTGAGGTGAGAAGAAACTTTTTCACCCAGAGAGTTGTGAATTTGTGGAATTCTCTGCTACAGAAGGAAGTGGCAGCCAATTCACTGTATGAATTTAAAAGAGAGTTACTAGGGGCTAGTGGAATCAAGGGATATGGGGAGAAGGCAGGCACAGGTTACTGATTGTAGATGATCAGCCATGATCACAATGAATGGTGGTGCTGGCTCGAAGGGCCAAATGTCCTCCTCCTGCACCTATTTTCTATGTTTCAATAGAAAGGATAGAAGAGTTAAATGGCCTATTCCTCATTCAATAATAAATGGAATACAAACACCATTGTTTACTCCAAAGATGTACAGGTATGTAGGTTAATTGGCTGGGTAAATGTTTTTTAAAAAATTGTCTCTAGTCGGTGTAGGATAGTGTTAATGTACGGGGATCGCTGGGCGGCACGGACTTGGAGGGCCGAAAAGGCCTGTTTCCGGCTGTATATATATGATATGATATGATATGACGATTGTGTCAATCAATACATTAAAGATAGAACCTGTGACACGACCAAGAAACTTCTCATTACAGTAGGATTATTTCTGCTTAGAGGATGGTATCATGTGTACCAAATCAATCCAATTCACTCCCAGAAATAATTGTCAAGGAAATTGCACAATCACCATGGAGAGAAAACAAAACCAGAGTAAACCTTATAAGTTTTCAGAGTTGGAGAGTTGTGAAACGACTCGTAAAGGCTGGTTATTGTATATTGTTAAATTTAATGTGAAGTCCCAAGGGCTGTAATCTAACTAATCAGAAGATGATGTTTCCCTGGAATGTGCATTGGCTTTTGTTGGAGCAGTGTCAAGGCCAAAGTCAGAAACAGTGATGTAACAGTGCAGCTACTAGAGCTGATGCCTTACAACTCTTGTGACCTGGGTTCTTGACGTCTGGTTTTGTCAGTGTGGAGTTTGCATTTTCTACCCATGACAGTGTGATAGGAAATGGAAAGCTCAGGGTCACCCTTGTGGACTGAATGGAAGCATTCTGAATCGCACTTGCCCAATCTGTGTATGGTTTCTCCAAGATTAACAGGGCTCTCAATCATGTCTGTTCCATTCTCTGTATTTTCGATCTTACACTCTCTCCTCCACCTGGCACGATGAAAGGGTTCCCTTTATCCTTACCTTCAGCTCACCAGCTACATTGAGAGGATATTAACTTCTGCCACCACCAAGCATATCTTCCCTTCTCCTTTCAATAATCCAAAGGGCTGTTTGCTCCTCCTCCACCAACCATTTCTCATCTCTCGGCACTTTCCCATGCAGCCGAGGGATATGGAATACTTCTCTTTTACCTCTTAGACAATAGACAATAGACAATAGGTGCAGGAGTAGGCCATTCAGCCCTTCGAGCCAGCACCGCCATTCAATGCGATCACTCTCAATCAGTACCCCGTTCCTGCCTTCTCCCCATACCCCCTCACTCCGCTATCCTTAAGAGCTCTATCCAGCTCTCTCTTTGCACCATCCACAAACTGAAGCAAAATACAGTTTTGCATTCAGTGCTCACCAATGCGGTCTCCTCTACAGCGGAAAGATCAAATGCAGATTGGGTAACCTCTGTTCAATCTGTAAAGGGGACATAGATGATTGTCACTTTAATTCTCCATGCCACTTTGTAGTTGTTTCAGCATTGTTTTTATCTCTTTCCTCCATTTTCATACTTCTTGTTTCATTGACAGCTCCATCAGACAGATCAGATGCCATTATCAAAACCTCATCTGTCATATCCAGCACCTACTCTTTGCGCCTTTCTTTCTCTTTTGGGTCTCCAGTATATCACAAGACATTCCCTATTTTCTCCGGTTTTCTTCCTTCTCTGTAATTTAAAACATGTTTTATTTCTGATCTTAATTCAGATAAAGGGTCTTTGACATGAAAGGTTTACTCTGTTTCTCTCTCCTTAGATGCTGCCTGACCTGTTGGGGACATCCAATGTTTTCTGTTTTACTTCAAATTTTGAGTGTCTGCAATATTTTGCTTTTCAATTTACTCAGTCCCCGCTATTATTGTGGGGACTTGTAGTGTCATTTAATTCATGCTCGGGCAGCTTAAGGCCCAGTGGTATGAATATTGATTTATCTAACATTAAGTAACCCCGGCATTCCCTCTCTCTCGATCCCTCCCCTCCCCAAGTCGCACCAGCTTCTCGTTTTCACCCAACACACAGCTAACAATAATGGCCTGTTTCCTTTATCATCGTTATTTTTTGCATATCTTTCATTCATTGTTCTTTACCTCTCAACATCATCGTCTATATCTCTCATTTCTCTTTTCCCTGACTAGTCTGAAGAAGGGTCTTGACCTGAAACGTCACCCTTTCCCGCCGAGGTACTCCAGCTTTTTGTGTCTATCTTTGGTTTAAACCTGCATCTTCAGTTCCCTCCTACACTCAATGTCCTTTAAACAGCCTTCTTTATATTATTTAGCTTCCGCTTCCTTCAAGATGCCTTTATAAATCCAACCATTATGTAATTTGACTGTCTATTTGAATTTACTTTAGTTTTGCTACTTCTTTGCCCTGGCCATCATTTATATAGTAAAACTCTTGTTTGTTTGTTTGTTCCTGAACTACAGCCAAAACTGTACATGATAGCGCAACAATTTTAGGCCCACCTTACTCACCGTTGTTCCTTTGGTGCTAATAGAAATAGTTTCATTGAAATCGGTGTTATATTTTTAAAGTTATTCACATTTTAAAGTTTAAATCTATCTCCTAGGGAGGGAGGGTGGAGGGGGGGGGGGAGAGGAGGATAAGGGGGGGGGTTGTGGGGGATGAGGGGAAGGGGGAGGAGGGAGGGGGAAGGGGAGGCAGAGGGGGAAGGAAGGAGGGAGGGGGATGGGAAGGGCGGGAGGGGAGGGGGAGAGGGAGGGGAGGAGTGGGGGAGGAGAGGGTGTTGCACCAATGCAGGAGAGGTTTGGGCCCAATGGGTCCACTTGGTCTAGTCTGAACTAATTTTCCCTGCTCATACTGCGAAAGCGATAAAGATCGTACATCTGCCCAGTATGGTCCAGTCAGCATACTAAACAAAGAAAAAAAAGTGCAGATCCTGGGAATCTGAAATTCAAAAGGGGTGTGTTTTAAATACCCTGGGTTTTGCAGCACCTGTGGAAACGGTAACAGAGCTCATCCTTTGTGTGATAAACAAACTGCTGGAGGAACTTAGCAGTGGAGCAGCATGTGTACAGGGGAAGGGAATTGTCGACGTTTTGGGTTGAAAGCCTGCATCAATGAAAAGATTAAAAACACAGGGAAGAGAAAAATACAATGCTGAAACTCAACTAAAATATATCACAATTGTTGAATGCAGGTTAGAGTTAATCCTTTGAGTTGTTGATCTTTTATCTGACTTGACAAGAAAACATTGGTTGAAAGGTCATTGACCTAAAACATTAACTGTTTCTCTCTCCGATACTGCCAAACTCATTGAGTTTATTTTCAGCAAGTCCTGTAGAGCAAATTAAATAATTGGTTTAACAGTTGGGGCCAGACCAAAGAATACATACTCATTCTTTGACTGTAGAAATGGATAAAATCAGGTTCATTTGTCAGGGAATTAAGTCTCTGTCAGACATTATATGGTGGGCTATGTCCCTCTCCTTAAAGATGGGTTTGTAGCGACCATCAAAAAACTGCAACTATTACTCCGTTCGGGTTGTTTGAATGGTTGCGTATGCCTTTCGGTTTAAAGAACGCGGCACAGGCTTTCCAGCGACTGATGGACCGCGTGGGCCGGGGTTTACCCTTTGTGTTTATTTATTTAGACGACATCCTGGTAGCCAGCCCCTCAGTGCAGGAACACCAGGCCCATTTGCGGACCGTGTTCCAGCGGCTCCAAGACCACGGGCTCATTATCCAACCCTCCAAATGTCAATTCGGCCTGCCTGCTCTCGATTTTCTAGGGCACAGAATTACCCCTGCCGGCGCTGCCCCTTTGCCCGAGAAGGTGGAGGCTATCCGGGCTTTCCCCAGGCCCACCACAGTAAAAGGGCTGCAGGAGTTCGTAGGCATGGTTAATTTCTACCATAGATTCGTTCCGGCAGCGGCGCGAGTCCTGCGCCCGCTTTTCCAATGCCTTGCAGGTAATCCGGTAGAGTTGTTGTGGTCCCCGACCGCAGAGTCGGCTTTTACGGCAGCTAAGGCAGCCTTGGCAGACGCCACCATGTTGGTCCATCCGAGCCCCTCCGCCCCCACGGCCCTGACGGTTGACGCCTCTGACGTGGCGGTGGGTGGGGTTCTGGAGCAGCAGGTCGGTGGCCGTTGGCAGCCTTTAGCGTTTTTCAGCCGGCAACTAAATTCGGCCGAGCTGAAATATAGCGCATTTGACCGAGAGCTTCTAGCTCTCTATTTAGCTGTCCGTCATTTCAGGTATTTCCTCGAGGGCCGCCCATTTGTGGCATTTACGGACCACAAGCCATTAACATTTGCTTTTTTGAAATTGTCTGACCCATGGTCGGCCCGCCAGCAGCGGCACCTGACTGCTATCTCTGAATTTACCACAGATGTCCGTCATATCGCGGGTAAGCTTAATGCCGTTGCTGACGCCCTGTCTAGACCTGCTTTTCCCCCTATTTCGGCGGTGGACTGCGAAGTGGATCCCCAGGAGCTCGTGGAGGCACAGCTCCTGGCGGATACCGTTTCGGCTTACCAGTCCACCATTTCGGGATTGAAGTTGGCCCAGGTAGCTTGTGGGTCGGAGGGCACGAAAGTCTGGTGCGATGTTTCTCTTCCTCGTCCCAGGCCGGTAGTACCGCCCTCCCTTCAGCGCCGGGTTTTCGATGCCATTCATGGGCTGGCGCACCCGTCCATCCGCTCCACCTCTGCCTTGGTGGCAGCGAGGTTTGTCTGGCATGGCCTGCGGAAACAGGTAGCGGGGTGGGCACGTTCCTGCGTGCCCTGTCAGACCGCTAAAGTCCAGCGCCACGTCCAGCCCCCCGTACAGGAGTTCGAAGTCCCGGCTTTTCGTTTTTTCCACATCCACGTGGATTTGTTCGGGCCTTTGCCTTCCTCCCGGGGCTACACCCACCTCCTCACGGTGGTGGATCGGTTCACCCGGTGGCCAGAGGCTTTCCCATTGTTTGATATCTCGTCAGCGTCTTGTGCTAGGACTTTGGCCCTTCATTGGGTAGCTCGTTTCGGGGTCCCGGCAGTTATTACAACTGACAGAGGGCCACAGTTCACTTCGTCCCTCTGGGCCGCGCTGGCGGAACTGTACGGGTCCAAATTACAACCCACAACTGCATATCACCCCCAGGCAAATGGACTCGTAGAAAGGTTCCACCGCCAACTTAAGGCGTCCCTCAGTGCAAGGCTTGAAGGCCCGGACTGGGTAGACCAACTCCCTTGGGTTCTTTTGGGCATCCGGACTGCTCCTAAGCCAGATCTCGGTGCGTCGTCCGCAGAGCTGGTATATGGCTCGACCCTTCGAGTACCCGGAGATCTGTTTCCGGACCCTTCAGCCCTGCTCCCTACAGTCCCATCAGCGTTAGCATCTCTCCGGGAACGGGTGGGCTCCCTGGCTCCAGTGCCGACTTCACGTCATGGGTGTCCCATGGTACATGAACCGTCTTCCCTGAAGGACTGTGAGTTTGTTTTTTTGCGTAAAGATGCCCATCGCGCCCCGTTGCAGAGGGTCTATCAAGGGCCGTTCCGGGTTTTACGTAAGGGAACGGCTACTTTCACCTTAGACATGGGCGGCAAGAGTGAACTCGTCTCGGTGTCCCGGCTCAAACCTGCCCATTTGGACCCGGATCAACCAGTCCTGGTCGGTCAAACCCCTAGAAGAGGCCGACCTCCGTTAGTTCCGCCCAGTCCACAAACCCCCGTTCCGACAGTTCCTCCAGGACCCCCCGTTTCGGCAGTTCCCCTAGGACCCCCCGTTTCGGCAGTTCCTCTAGGACCCCCCATGCCGGTAGTTCCTCCAGAACCTCTCGTGCCGGCTGTTCCACCAAGTCCGGAACCTCCGGCTCCTGTGGTTCAGGCTGTCCCTCTCCGTACTCGTTATGGTCGCGAAATCCGGCTCCCTGCTAGGTTCCGCACCTCGGGTTCTGGGGGGGGTCATGTAGCGACCATAGAGAATGGTCCAGGTCGTCGAACCCTCGGATTGGCCAGCGAGGTCACGTGGGAACGCGACCGTGGGGATTGGTCCAGGGAACGACATCGCTGATTGGCCAGCGATGTCAGGTGCGCGTTTGGCGCCCGTTTTAGACAGTTCGGCGAAGTCTTCAAGGAAGACAGTAAGTTTATATTGGTTGTCCTGTAACTTGTTGTTTTGACTTTGTATTCGTGTATTGCGGCTGCAATAAACTTCGGCTACAACTAACAAGTTTCGGACTCGCCATAGGTTGATTCTTGACCAGAGGACATACCCAAAATGGCAGCGCTGCCATAGCAGCTGCGGCTTACCTGCGGTCCATTTGTCTTTGTGTTTTTGTTGTTTTTTTCTCTTAATTGTAGTTGTGATGTCGTGTTTTTGTGTTTGTGTACTATGTGTGCATGTGGGGGGGAGGGGGGGAACTGTAAAATTGTAAATATGTGTCCCTTCCGAACGGAGACCCGACCTTTGTTTTCTGGGTGTTGTCTCCGTTCCTGCTGCGGCCTACCATCGGCCCAACTCCTGCAGCTGTCGGCCTCCAGGGCTCCGGTTCGCAGAGCCCGCGGACTGGACTTACCATCAGCGGAGCCGGCCGTCTTCGGAGGCTGCGGGAGCAGCTGCGACTCGCCTTAGGCTCGGGCTGCGTGGATGCCGACATCAGGAGCTCCGGCAGCGGCAGCGTGTTCGCCCGCCCCGGATCGCGGGGCTTGGGTGGCGGACATTTCACCGTCCGGCGCGGCATAAAATAGGCCGCGGGATATTTCTCTGCTGGGCGGGGGCTTCAATGTCGGGAGCCACGACCGCCCCGACGTGCAGCAACAGCGGCAGCAGCAGCGTGTTCGCCCGCCCCGGATCGGACTTATCATCGGCGGAGCCGGCCGTCTTCGGAGGCTGCGGGAGCGGCTGCGACTCGCCTTAGGCTCGGCCCGCTGCGGACAGTCCGGCGCGGCCTGCAACCACAACAACCTGACCGCGGGAGAGGACAGCAGGAGAAGGGAAAAGACATTGTGGCCTTCCATCACAGTGAGGAGAGGACTGGAGGAGACTCACTGTGATGGATGTTTTCTTGATGGATGTTTCTTTTGTGTGTTTTGGGGGTTGTGTAATTTTAATGCCTATTTTGATGCTTTTGTTGTTGGACTGTGGGTGACTGAATTTCGTCCAATTTGGATGACAATAAAGCTATCTTGAATCTTGAATATGCTTATGGTGAGAGAGGCAGTATTTAATAGGAACCTGAGGGAATTATTTTCATTCAGAGGTTGGTGGGTACATAGAATGAGCTGCCAGAGGAAGTGGGATAACAACATTAAAAAAAAAAGTTTATAACAGCATTCAAAAAACACTAGGACGGGCACAGGGATAGGAATGTTTTGAGGGATAGGGTCAAACACAGGCAAATGGGAATAGCTTCTATGGGGGACTTTAGTCGGCATGGACAAGTTGGGCTGATGGGCCTGCTTCCATGCTCATAGGGTACAAATGCTGGCCCGTTATGTGCCGTCTTTACACAACACTACTTATACGTTGGATTATTGTGTGTAGTTCTGGCTGCCGCACAATAGGAAGAATTGATTTCATTAGAGTTCAGATTCTCCAGAACGCTGCCTGGATTGGAGGTTTTAGTTATTGTGAAAGATTAGATATGTTGGGGCTTGTTTTCCCTGTGAAGGCCGAAGAGTGACCTGATAGAAGTATGTAAGATTATGAAAGGCAGTGATAGGGTAAATAGAATCAAGAACAAGTAGCAAAGATATGAGGAAGCAGTTAAAATGGTTCCAAGGGGAACGATTTTTTGAACAGTGTGTTCATATCTGGAACTCACTGCCAGAGGTAACTGAGGAATAGGATACAATCGCTACATTTAAGGGCCATTCACAGAGGCACTTTAATAGGCAAGGCATGGAAGGAAATGGACCTAATGCAGCGAATAGGATTAGTGTCGATGGGCAGAATATTCACATGAACATGGTGGGCTGAAGGGCCCATTGTCATGCTGTATGACACTCCAGAATTTATATTAGTCGCAAAATGCGACCAGTATGATGGACTGGCTGATCTTTTCCTGCAATTCAATTCTTTATGTTCATGTGCGTAATGCAATTGCAATTAGTTGCACATAATCAGTCAGCTAATTATATTTGCTTGCTCCCACTCCCGTCAATAAATTTTGTCTCCCTAACCCCACCCCCATCTCAGAAGGTACATGAGCTCATAGTTGATGTCCAACTTTCAATAGTGCCAGTACATTTTAATCTCTTCAAGCAAGAGTGCTTCTCAGCTGATAACTGCTCCTGCAGCTGTTTTGAAGATGGGAATGAAAACCCACATGGTAGCATGTAAGCATAAAGACTGAGAGGCCTGATACAGCTGTTTGTGAAAAGGCTCGCAAAGTGGACATTTCTATGAATATATGGCTCCAAAACCAGGGGAAAAAACAAAAGCCTGCCCTGAAGCTAGATCACGTGATGCTGGTATCCACAGTGGGGGGCTTTTAAAAGTGAGACAGCAAGAGTTCAAGGATTGCATGTGCCTGATAAAGTGAAGAGCAAGCCTGGCAGCAGTGGGGAACCCTGGATGACAAGAGATATTGAGGCTCTGGAGAAGTATATGGAATGCAGGAGTATATCTAAGGAGTTTTCGGAGAGGAAAAGAGGGGGCATTTAATTACTTTGGCAGGGAAAATTAGAGAATCCAAATAAACTTTATGGATATTAAGGGAACAAGAGTAAAGAACCCACCTGCTTCAAGAAGACCATCATTCCAGTGCCGAAGAAAAGCAAGATCTCATGCTTTAACGATTACCATCCAGTGGCCTTGATATCAACCATCATGAAATGTTTTGAGAGGCTAGTTATGGAGCGCATTAAATCTAGTCCACCAAGCAGCTTTGACCCACTGCAGTTCACCAACTGCTACAACAGGTCCATGGATGATGCCATCTCCCTGGCCCTACTCTCATCGCTGAAACACATGGATAAGAGAGACACTTATGTCAGCCTCCTGTTCATAGACTACAGCTCTGTTTTTAACACCATTATCCTATCCAAGCTCATCACCAAACCCGCTGGACTTGGGAGTCAGCACTCATCTCTGCAACTGGATCCTCGACTTCCTGACCAACAGACCCCAATCAGTGAGGACAGGGGACAAATCATCCTCTGCAACAATCCTCAATACTGGTGCTCCTCAAAGATGTGTTCCCAGCCCCCCTCTTTACTCCTTGTACTCCCACGACTGTGCAGCTAAGTACAAATCCAATTCAATTTACAAATTCATAGACGACACCACCATTGTGGGCCGGATGTGAAAAAATGGACGAGACAGAGTACAGAAAGGAGATTGAGAACCTCGTGACCTAGTGTCGAGACAACAACCTTTCTCTCAATGTCAGCAAGACAAAGATAGTGATCAACTTCAAGAGAAGCGGTACACATATCCCAGTGTGCATTGACGGCACTGAAGTAGAGATGATTGAATTCTTAAAATTCCCAGGAGTAAATATCACCAACAACTTCTCCTGAGCCACCCATATTGATGCAATGGCGAAGAAAGCACACTAACACCTCTACTTCCTTAAAAGGCTTAGGAAGTTCGGCATGTCCCCAACAACTCTCACTAACTTCTACAGACAAATAATTTTATCGGGATGAATCACAGTATGGTTTGGGAACAGCTCCATCCAAGACCGGAAGAAATTGCAAAGAATTGTGGACGCAGCCCAGACCATCACACAAACCAACCTCTCTTTTCTATCAACTCCATTTACACCTCATGCTGCCTCAGCAATACCACTGGCATAATCAAGGACATCGTATCCTGGCCACCTCCCTTCTCCCATCAGGCAAGAGGTATAAAAGTGTGAAAACACTCACCTCCAGATTCAGGGACAGTTTCTTCCTAGTTGTTATCAGGCAACGGAACCATCCGACCAACAACTAGAGAGCAGCCCAGAGCTACTATCTACCTCATTGGAGATACTTGGACTATCAGTCCGAAGAAGGGTCTCGACCCGAAACGTCACCCATTCCTTCTCTCCTGAGATGCTGCCTGACCTGCTGAGTTACTTCATCATTTTGTGATACCCTGGGCTATCTTTGATCACTCTTTACCTTGCACTAAAGGTTATTCACATTATTTCCTTTATGTATTTGTACATTGTGGATGGCACAATTGTAATCATGTATTGTCTGTCCGCACTGGTTAGCACGCAACAAAACATTTTCACTGTACCTTGGTACACGTGACAATAAACTAAACTCTCTACTCAGTTCTGGTCACCCGGCTATAGGAAAAACACCATTAAGATGGAAAGAGTGCAGCAAAGATTTATGAACATGTCGAAGGCGAATGGGTGACGAAGGCGTACAGGTATGTAGGTTAATTGGCTGGGTAAATGTAAAAAAATTGTCCCTAGTGGGTGTAGGATAGTGTTAATGTACGGGGATCGCTGGGCGGCACGGACTTGGTGGGCCGAAAGGGCCTGTTTCCGGCTGTATATATATGATATGATGATGATGATGACTGGCTCGAAGGGCCCAATGGGCTTCTCCTGCACCTATTTTCTATGACTGAGTTAAAGGTTGGGCAGGATAAGACATTATTCATAGGAGCTCTGCAATTTCAGAGGGTTGAGTTGTGGATGTAACTCAGTCCATCACACAAACCAGACTCCCCACCACTAACTCCATCTATATTTCACGCTGTCTTGGAAAAGCAGCCAACATAATTAAGAATTGTCCCACCCGTTCAATCCTTCTTCTCCCCTGAGCTATAGGAAGAGACTGGGAAGGCTAGGACTTTATTTCTTGGAGCGCAGGCGGCAGAGGGGTGATCTTATAGAGGCATATAAGATAATGAGTAGAATAGATAGGGTGAATGCAAAGTCTTTTACCCAGAGTAAGGAAATCAAAAACCAAAGGACATAGGTCTAAGGGAAGAGGGTAAAGATTTCATCGGATCCTGAGGGGCAACCCTTTCATACAGAGGGTGGTGGGTATATGGAATGAGCTGCCAAAGGTGGTAGTTGAAGCACTTACTATACACGGGGAATCTATACACGGACAAACACAGGCAGGTGGGACTAGTGTAGATGAGGCATCTAGGTCAGCAAGAGAAAGTTGGGCCGAAAAACCTATGTCCCTTGAAAATTATGACTCAAAATAGTTGAGTGAAGAGGGTGGGAAGAGGATGGACTGGGTGACAACATGGCCAAAAGGAATGGCTCTCTGCCATATATATATGGGCGGCACGGTAGCGCAGCGGTAGAGTTGCTGCTTTACAGCGAATGCAGCGCCGGAGACTCAGGTTCGATCCTGACTACGGGTGCTGCACTGTAAGGAGTTTGTACGTTCTCCCCGTGACCTGCGTGGGTTTTCTCCGAGATCTTCGGTTTCCTCCCACACTCCAAAGACGTACAGGTATGTAGGTTAATTGGCTGGGTAAATGTAAAAATTGTCCCTAGTGGGTGTAGGATAGTGTTAATGTGCGGGGATCACTGGGCGGCACGGACTTGGAGGGCCGAAAAGGCCTGTTTCCGGCTGTATATATATGATATGATATGATATATATATATGCTAAAATTGCTGTTGGAAATGGTGAATGTATAGATATTACCAGAAAAGCAACATTTCTTTTATTGGTTTGTTCTGGAAATTGAGGTGCCTAAAAAAGCAAAGGAAAGATTAGTGGTTTTCCATCAGCTTGAGGCAGGCAAAAGTACTTTCATGTCATTGAAATACCTTTTGCATTGTAGTCACTGATGTCCTGTTGGAGGCTTGAATGGAGTGAGTAAGGGTATAAATCAAGTGGCACAAACTGTCTGTTTCTGTCCTGTGCAGAATGTGTCAGGTAATGTATCGATCTTGAACACAATATGAAGCAGATGTAGACCGAGATTGCTGTTTCGGGCATTCAGCATAATGATCAGAAATTAGGCAATTGCCATTATGTAAGAAGTACCACCTGTTCAGTAGAGATTTATCACTCAGAGTGCGAAGGCAGCTGTTTGCATTTGCAGTTATTTTCACCCCTCCTGTCACTGGTGCTGTGAAACCTCCCTGCCTGGGGCTGTGGGCCAACAAGCACACAATAAGCTTCACAGCCTCTGCCATTGGCATCCTGAAGCTAACTGCAGAATCTGGATGCAATTTACTTGATCATCTCTGACCCTTCACCCTGGCCACAAATCTTTGAAGCACTTCCCTCTGGAAGGCGACTCCGGACTGTTAAAGCAGCCACAGCCAGACATAAAAACAACTTTTTTTCCACGAGTAGTAGTTCTACTCAATAACCAAAAGTCTGTAGTCTTTTTTTCCTCTGGTTTATTTCACTCACATGTTTAAACCGTAATGTTGTATTCTTAATGTTTTATGCTTTATTCTTATTTGCTTACTGTATGCTCGTGTTGTTACTTGCGAGCAGAGCACCAAGGCACATTCCGTGAATGTGTACATACTTGGCCAATAAACGTATTCATTCATTGTGGGCCACGTCCACAGCCCTTCTCACAAACTCTGGACATCCCCAACATTTTACAGCCAGGGTGTGGCTTTTAAAACATAGTAATTTTAGAACATAATAAAACAGGTATGTAGGTTAATTGGCTGGGTAAATGTAAAAATTGTCCCTAGTGGGTGTAGGATAGTGTTAATGTACGGGGATCACTGGGCGGCATGGACTTGGAGGGCCGAAAAGGCCTGTTTCCGGCTGTATATATATGATATATATGATATGATATGATAATTGGTGAGGTGGAGAAAATATGGCAGGTAATTTATGCACAACAGGTTTCCACAAGCAAAAGAGCACCTTTTTGGTAAAATTGACTGAAATGTAAATAGTGACCGCAAGGCGATATACATAACAACTGCGCTCTGGTGCAGCACGAGGAGTTATCTTATGTTATCTGAAGAGGACGTGCAGGGGCTTAATTTGACAGCCAATTCAAAAGACAGCATGTGTAGGAAGGAACTGCAGATGCTGGTTTAAACTGAAGATAGACACAAAATGCTGGAGTAACTCAGTGGGCCAGGGCAGCATCTCTAGAGAGAAGGAATGGGTGACGTTTCGGGTCGAGACCCTTCAAAGACAGCATGTTTTATAGCTGCTTTGGGAATGCAGTGACCGAGGGACACACACGCTCCCCAGCTCCAATCTCAGAGGTAGGAGTGCATTATGGCTGACACATGATAAGTTGATCCATCAGCCCTTTCCCACAATAATGTGCTGCCCTTGCAATTCGTGGATGGAGAAGATGGAAAGACAGTGAGAGTGGACTCACAAGCCACAGTACAGAAATGCTGGAGTTGCACTTCCAATTTCCAAAGCAGTTTCTCAACCAGATTTCGGTCAGATGTTGCCAAACCTATCTGGTAACTGGAAACAAAAACCTTCCAACCATTTAAGATAATTCATAAAAGTAAATTACAGAAATTGAAACACATTTACTCGTCTATAATGGTGCATGATCTGCAGATGGGAAATCCAGCCATTACAGCTATATGCAGAAGTTAAATCATCTGCTCAATCCTTTTAATTAAAAATGTAAGAACACATTCGCTTGTAGTCCTTCAACATTGCAGCTCTACTTAAATAAAAGAGTCAGTCAACATTTCCATCCTCCGCATCTTTATTTGCAACTAATCAAATCTCTCAATAACAAAGCAGTATTTTATTGGATAATGTGATATTCTCACAGAGCAGATAAATTCATTCAAGCCTTGTACAAAGGAGACACACACCGTGTTAAAAGCATATCTAATTTTGCTCTCTTTCCCGAATTCTCTGATCTGTTAGTTTGCAGATAAGGCAGGAGGAGCCTCTGGATCAAGATGAGGGAATTTCACTTGATCGCTGTTCAAAGACCTACGATGGTCCAGTGCTTGCCTAGCGGCTAGACCAGGTTGGCAAGAGGCTTTGTTTATCCCTAATGCGGTTGAATCAAGTTGCTGACATTCATACAGATGGAGGAGAGAACAGATATTTTGTATATTGTTCCCTAAAGCTAAACGTTCATGGCTAATAAAGTCACCAAGACGTATTGATTCAACGGACACCTAATCTGGATTCTAAATCAAACACAGTTCAGCCAAAAAAAAGCACTGATACTACTCTCTTCCCCTCTCCTCTGCCTCCTCTGTTCCCTGCTTCACTCATCCCTCCTGCCCCAATTCTCTTACCCTTCCCATCCCTCCAACCCAAGTGCAAAGTTTAACCATTAAAATATGCAAATGAAGTGAGAACCTTTTTCTATCTCTGCCCAACTGGTGCCAGAGCTTTAGTAAATTCTAACTTGGACTTCAATCCTTTATCCACTGTGCATTGCCTAAACTCATGTGCTGAGTCCGTAAATTTGGTGGTTTGTACCAACTTGGCAGAGTTGCACGTTATGAATCACCTGCTCTCTTGAAGTTTGACAAGGATCTGTCACGAGAGAGTGCACAGCCTGCCTAATAAGTCAAACTTGTATTAGGCTGAGCCACTGTATATTGAGCTGTCAGCTGGTGGTGAATAGATATCTTTGTCCCATCACACAAGACTGAACAATGAGTAGAAGTGATAAGGAGTGCATCAAGTAAACCGTGATGGATGTTTGGTGGGTAAGAAGTTATACTAACAACAATAGGATGCTCTGATTTGCACCAGGAGTTTTGCCAAGGACAGTAGCTTGGCACCACAGTAGCTAAGCACTTGCGTTTTATGTCAACTGGTGAGAAGAGTTTCATCATTTCTTAATCATGTCCTTCACTCTGAAGTCCCTCCATCTGAAAACCCAGCATCTGTCTCGCTCCCTGCATGAGAAGGAGACCCCTGAAGGCAGCACTGATATCGGCAGCTGCAAAGTTCATGCTCTGCTCACTCTCCTTTCCAGCTGCCAGGAGATGAATGCAAGCAAAGAAATTAATTAAAATCACATCGAAAACAAAAATAAATGCTTGGAAAACATAGCAAGCAAACACCCGGCTGAAAATCTAACTAAATGTTGAACTGATCTCTAATTAATACTACTAAATCAAGCTTCCTTGCAGCGTAGGAAAATATATCAACCACTCTCCTCAATGTCACAATTTGCACCTCCACTATGCCAATGTCTGGCGACTGAAGAGGTCGAGGGTGATCGCACTGAGGAATGCTGGGATACTGTTCTGGTGGTGCAGATGAAGGTTGATCAGCTCAGCGAGGGAACTGGAGAAGTCCGTCTGCAGGAGCTGCATCTTCGCTCCCAGACTGTTGGCAGCCTGCAGAGAAGGCAAAAAGATAAATTAGACACTGACATGGTAAAAATGTAATTGAGTATAAAACATTCTCCTACCCTAATTCTCTCATTATTTCCTTCCTGTATTTAACATGCCCCTCAGACCACGGTCCTATCATATGCTTAATATAAGTGGACGCCGACATCCTAACTCTTATTAAATAGCGAGAGCCATTTTAAAGAGATTTACAACTTTAACGGGGACCAGTCCAGACCTGGGAGACACTATTAATTCTCTCAATATCACACCCAGAAACTGATGGCACTTATAGATCTTTGTCATGCATTCTGTTTAACATCATTTTAAGTAGGCAATTATTTTAATTAAAAAAGGAATGGTGGTTTTGTTGACATTTGTTTGACTTTACTTCCATGAAACGCCAACCTGTCTTTGCACCAGTAATCACCGCAAATCTGAGATCTGTTCAAAGGCAGATCGGTGGGATGGTGCCTGGAGCTTCAAAGTAGACTGGCCTTCATTTGTTGCTGCAAATGTGGAAAGCCAGCTCACAGCTCTCACCATCTCTATCATTTTCTTTATGATGTTATTTCTCCTCTTCTGTCATAATGAATCATCAGATTTATTTAAGTTGCATATCAATGAATATTTGAAAGATTGAGGAATTGAGGGAAATGGGGAACTGGCATCGATAAGGAATTGAGGCCAGCAGGGATCAGCCATGATGATATTGAATAACGGTATCGTAGCCTAATCCTTATCTTATTTTATTGTGTTCTTGTATTATAAAGTTTGAAGTAGTAATCAGAGGTGAGGAGAGATCATCAGCAATGATATCATCATCTAAATAAACCTGCGGAGGCTTTGTAACCTTGGTGATTTACGGACTGCTCCCTACTAAAAAGGGTTGTCATGGATTAGAAGATAAGAACACGAATGTTCCATTAGATTGGACAATATAACATGTAACCCCTTTATTCCACAAGGGAGAAAGATAAAGAGCAGGAAATTAAAAGCCAGTTAGCTTTAATATTTACCACTGGGAAAATGTTAGCTACAATTAAAATAAATAGTGTGAAAAATTCAAAGTAATCAGGCAAAGTCAACATGGTGTTATGAAAGAGAAATCATGATTGATCAACTTTTGAAATTTTTGAAGAAATAGCACATAAGAGGATCGTTATTTTTGTTGGAGGTCAATTATTCAGCTCAGGTCACGGTGTAGGGGTTTCTCGGGGCAGCGTCCTAGATTTAGCCATCTCCAGTAGCTTCATCAAAGACCTTTCCATAATTATACATATGGGAATGTTCACTGATGATTGCACAATGTATTCAATTCGATTTGCATCTCCTCAGATAATGAAGCAGACCCTGCCCACATGCAACAAGACTGGATAATAAGCAGACAAGGCTAACATGTGGCAAATAACATTCGCACCACAAAGTCCATCTCGAGCAAGGCAGAATTTGATCACAAGCCCTCGGCAGGTCTTCAACCTGAACCGTTAATTTGGTTTGTCTTCCCACAGATGCAACCTAATCTACTGAGTGTTTCTATTTTTATTTGAAATGTACAGCATTGGCTTTTTTTTGGCCTTTTGATCCTGTGGCTCACCACTAACTGGAAATTTAACTGAACCTGCCACATTAATATTTTTGCACCAAGTGATTCACCTGGTTAGAAATCCATTCACTGCAGTCAGGAGCAGGGGTGAGATGGATGCTCTGATCATTCCTTAAATGATCACAGTTAGAGAAACACACACAATCTAAACTACCCACTTTAAAGCAGGGTATATTCACTCCTTCCACCAATGACATATTGTGGTTGTTGCAGTGAAGGGGATGCTGCAGTGCATCCCGTCATGGAAATATATTGCCACTTCTTCTTCATCGCTGGGTCTAAATCATTGAACTTATCCTTCACCAGACTCACTCAAGAAGTTGGCTCCCCACCACCATCTCAAGAGAAATCAGGGATGGGCAGTAAAAACAGCTCTCATCAGAAATATTCACATCCTGGAAATGATTTTTTTTTTTAAACGTGCAACCTTGTTGTTGGAAACCTGTCTTCATAAATAATCAGAGGTGACAAATGATTAAAAAGGTTTCATTGATTAGAAAAAATGTTGAAGTCATTTGGCAGCATCTAGAATGGTTGCTGCATTCAAAGATGGGAATGCAATGTCATGTGATTGGAAGGAGGCCATCAATAGAGAGGCAGGTGCATACACAGCAGTCAATAAGCAGAGTGCGTGTATTTACTGGTCTGGGCAGTACCTGCCGATTGTATGCCAATCCCACCAGCTAACATGATCACTCTTCTTATTTTGGCCTTTTTGTTTTTACTGTTGCGTCAAATAAGTGGAATATTGGCAAATCTGAATCTAGATGCGAAGAAGAGTGAGGTTGGGCGGGGATGTGGCATTGTGGAAAGAACCTATATTGTGTTTTTTTAATGAATTCTTTTTTAAATGAAATCAAATGTAGATCAATTTAATGCAACAATTTTAGATAAACAACTTTCCTTGTTTGCGTCAGAATTCACAGGTTCTGATGTAAGGTCAACCTGCCTAACAGTTTTTCTCTCTCTACAATCTGCTAGTTTTTTTCATCATCTATTTTGTTCTGTCTTCCACAGTTCCAGAATACACCATCGTTTCGCTCTGTGTAACTGGCCAGCTCCAAAAGTATCCTGGCACCTGGACAACCTTGGTTTCCACCCTATCAAACACTTCCCTCTTTTCTCTCCAACTGCACCTCACCCACCCAACAAGTTCTCTGCAACCTTACAATACATTTGTTTGCTCACTTGTTCAGTTCTGATGAAGCTCATTGAACTGGAATAGAGTGATACAGCATGGAAACAGGCCCTTCTGCCCAACTGGACCATGCCAACCAAGGTCCTCCATCTCCATCTGCCTCTGAAACTTTCCTATCCATGTAACTGCAAATGTTAACTGTTTTTTTCTAGATTTCCCACAGCTAGTTTTATAATTGTTTCAACTACGATTGAAAATAGCAATTTTGGTGTTGCGCAAAGACCTCACTCTGAACAGTGCCACGAATCTCAAACACCCATTTGAGCACACAGATCAATTTCTGTCCTTCTGATTCAGAGATCAGTGTGCAGAATCATAGGGTTATGAAACACAGAAGCAGGTTCTTTGGCACAACTCATCCAGGCCCTCCAAGATGGTTATCTAAGCCAGCCCATTTAGCCCGTTTGTACTTTTTCTATCCATGTATCTGGCCAAATGTCTTTTAAATGTTGTAATTGAACCTGCCTCAACCACTTCTTCTGGCAGCTTATCCATCACCCTCTGTGTGAAAAACTTACCCCTTAGATCCCCTTTAATTCTTCTCCCTCTCAATTGCAGATTTAGTTTTATATTCCATTGCTGCAAAACAACTGTGATAATTCATCTTATCTACGCCCCTCACAATTTTAGAAGGTGTAGCCAATGTGTTGAGTCTGAAGAAGGGTCTCGACCCGAAATGTCACCCATTCCTTCTCTCCAGAGATGCTGCCTGTCCCGCTGAGTTACTCCAGCATTTTGTGTCTACCTTCATGTTGAGTTGCCTGGTATAAATTTTTCCTTTGCATTTGATGCAATTTTATTAATAATCAATTAAGTACTGACAGCACATTGTGAGGGACTGAACTAAATAAAAGACTTTGATTTTATGAACAAAGTTGTTGTACATTTTACAAACCTACAGTTAGTCCACCTGACAAAGAACTGCCCGTTCAAAGCCCTTTTTTTGTGCCTCTGCTTTATAAATGTTGAAGCATACAAGCACTGACTGTGACTTCTGGTGAATAGAAGTTATCTTCAATCCACAGTTTTCAGTATTACATTACTGCAAAGAATTCATAATTCTACTCAAACAGTATGTAGTTGAACAAAGAAAATAAAAGATAAAGGGATAGGGCTTACTTTGGATCATTTTTTTATCCTTGGAATATTTTGCAAAGGGAATAGTTATCAGCTCCCCACTCTATTCACCTGCCTATCACAGCTTGCTTTAAGGACATGAAAGCCATACTCCCGAGACTGCCCTGATCTCTCCTTCTCTTTCTCCCCTGTATCAACCTGGAAACAGCAGCACGTGTGAACAATGCTGTGGGATATTAAGCTCTCCGATCTAGAAATCTTTTTGTAGCCTTGTGTGATGACAGAAGGCCCAAAGTTTACTTGCGGAAGAGAACTCTAACAGTTAAAACAAATTTAGACTTGCATGTGAGCCCAAAATCCAGTCCATAACATATTGAATAAGGAAATTAAAATATTTTTTGTTTTATCTAAAGAGTGGTCAGGATGCAGAAATCAGCACCACAAGTATAGTGGAGGTGAAAAACCCAGAGTCATTCAAAGTAAATAGAAAGGGGCCAAGATATCATACAGTTATTCTGCCTCTGATATCAGCAGGCACTCACTGAACTACTTACCTTACCACCAGTCACATGACTGACATCCTCACCATCTCTGCCCAGTCATTACCTCCATTCCCCGTATCAGTCCATTCATTACGTCACTAACTTATTCATTGTTACCAACCCCAGCCTATTCATTAACATTATTCCATCATTACCTCCATTTCCACTTGTGACTAATTATGACCTGTTACCAACCTCTGCCTATTCATTACCTCCATTCCACCATCCCAGCACTGCATCTGCACTCACATCTGCTCAGCACTGCCTCCACTCCCCACTTCAGCCCCAGGATTGCTTCCTCTCCCAAATTCAGCCCTATCATGGTCTCACCTCTCCATTTAAACTCCATTATTTCCTCTATTCCTTGCACTAACCCCTAATGTGCCTTTGGTTCACACCAGCTCAGAAATATGCTGCTTTCAGTTTTATAATCACTGAAAACATTTCCACACCTTGGCACTGCTCACCTAATCTATCTGCATTTCAGCACATCTTGGTAAATAATGACAAAAAAGGCTTTCTGTCGTATACATGGTTGGACCTGTGATATTGAAAAAATTCTGACATCTGTCACAATGTGAGCCCCCTTCTATTCTTTACCTTTAACTTAACTCTGAAATCTAAGTAAATATAAGAATATGCAGTTATTAATTGTACAAACTTTAGTGCCATTAAAGCCAACAAGCATATTGAAATTTGCCGTTTTACAGGCAACCTCTTAATTGATTAATGCAGCACTGTTTTTGCAGCAGTTTTTATTCCCCTATTGTTTGTTAACTGATTACAGTAATTACAACTCTATTATAGTGCTTTTAATTATTCATCGCCCTCATAATACAACTTTTTCTGATTAATTAGATGCCAATAGTGGCCATTTAAAAAACTATTTCCATAATGTGCACCAGAAAATGACTGCCTCTTGATGAAGCAGGAAGCCAGAGCAGTGGCTGTGAACAGCTTCCTTCCTTGACTTCAATATTTGGATGATGGAGTGACCATGAACTGGTTTGCCTCAAGATGTTATATTTTTCCGCCGACATTGAATCCTTCACTATGGAGGATTCATTGCAGAGCAGGTTGCCGCTGTGTGATTCAACGGTGTTAACTGCACTCCTGGGACTGGACAGAGCCCAAAGAAATGAATGTAATATTCATGATGCCTTGCTCACTTTATACAGCATAGCAGTGCCCAAAATGTCTATACACGGGAACCAGTCTAGTAAAGTAAAGGCTTGCATTTAAATATGCATTTCAAATGCTCCCTTCACTAGCTCAGAGTAGGGGAAACTGATAACAGAGGGCACATCAAATGTTCTAGTTGTGCCATGTGAGGAACATGGATGCTGATTTGCAGACAGCAAGATTCCATAAATAGTCATGAGGAAAGCAATAAAATAATCTGCCTTAGGTGTTGGCTGGGAGTAAATGTTGTCCAGAATAATGGTGAAGCTTTTAAAATAATCTGCCTTTGAGTTTGAAGAAAGGTCTCGACCCGAAACGTCACCCATTCCTTTTCTCAAGAGATGCTGTCATATCCGCTGAGTTCCCGCATGTGAAAGAGCTCCAGCTTTTTGTGTCTATCTTTGGTTTAAACCAGCGTCTGCAGTTCCTTCCTGCACAATCTACCTTTGGTGTTGGTTGAGGGTAAATGTTGTCCACAATAAGGATGAAGCTTTTCTGAAATGGTGCTATGGGATCTTTATCAACGGTTGGGATCTCTCATGTATCATCCCAAGGCTCAGTCCCACACCAAAACTATCTGGCCTCTGTAAGGTGGGGCTTCAATCATCCACATTTCTTACACAGAGATGAGAGTGCTTCCACTGAGACGTGACTGACAACTTATAAATTAGACCTGACCAACATTTACTACTCTATTAGATATCGATAGCAGACAATCAAAGCAATAACCAGATAAAACATAAAATGCCTGAATTGCCAAACAGATCTGGAAAAACTGTGCATGGAAGAGGTTAATGTTTCAGGTCAATGGTGTTTATCGGAACTTGCCGATTTGCAACATAAACTTTAGTTCTCTCCCCACAAGTGCGCCTAACTGCTGAACATCCATATTATTTAACTTTTGTAACAGAAAAGACCATCTAAGCTCATTTAACATGTGTTCCAGTGTGAAATGAAGCCTGTAATTACATAATGCGTTTGGCTGAGGTTCTGCGAAAGTGATGCTCAACCAAAGGAGTGTGCCGAAGTCTGGTCATATACAGGGGATTCCACATGCATTTCATGGATTGTCAAAATGTTCCAAGGACAATCAATGAAGTACTTTTGAAACAAAAACAAAATCTGCTTGAGGAACTCAGTGGACCAGGCAGCATCTGTGGACGGAATGGACAGACGTCAAGGGGTAGAAGTTAGTGGAGTGGCTATTACTAAGGAGAAGGTGCTTGGGGGGCTGAAAGGTCTGAAAGTAGATAGGTCAACTGGACCGGATGGACTGCACCCCAGGGTTCTGAAAGGGGTGGCTTTAGAGATTGTGGAGGCATTAGTAGTGATCTTTCAAGGAGTGGATAAAGACGATTGAAAAGTTGCAAATATTACTCTGCTGTTCAAGAAGTGAGCGAAGCAGGTGGAAACTATAAGCGGTTAGCCTGACTTCAGTGATTGGTAAGATTTTAGAGTCCATTATCCCTGTAAAGCGTCTTTGAGTGTTTGAAAAGCGCTATATAAATGTAATGCATTATTATTATTATTATTATTATAAAGGATGAGGTTTCTGAGTACTTGGAAGCATATGATAAAATAGGCCAAAGTCAGCATGGTTTTGTGAAAGGGAGATCTTGCCTGATGAACCTGTTGGAATTCTTTGAGGAAGTAAAAAGCAGGATAGACAAAGAGGAGTCTGTAGATATTGTTCCACCTGGATTTTCAGAAAACCTTTGATAAGGTGCCACATGTGAGGTTGCAAAGGAAGATGAGAACCCATGGCATCAGAGGGAAGATACCAGCATGGATGGTAGGATGGCTGGATGGCAGAAGTCAGAGTGGCAATAAAGGGGCTTATTCTGGTTGGCTGCCAATGACGAGCGGAGGGGTCGGTGCTGGGGCCACTGCTCTTCATGTTGTATATTAATGATTTGGATGAGGGGATTGAAGGCTTTGTGGCTAAGTTTGCAGATGATACGAAGTGGAGAAGCAGGTGTTGTAGAGAAAGCAGGGACTGTGCAGAAGGACTTGGACAGGTTGGGAGAGTGGGCAAAGAAGTGGCAGATGGTTAAGGAATTTTGGTAGTAGGAATAAAGACATAGACTATTTTCTAAATGGGGAAAGGATTCAAAAATCGGAGGTACAAGGAGATTTGGGAGTGCTGGTACAGGATTCCCAAAAAGTTAATTTGCAAGTTGAATTGGTAGTAAGGAAGGCAAATGCAATGCTAGGATTTATTTTGAGAGGATTAGAATATAAAAACAGAGATGTTCATAAGTTTTAGGAGCAGAATTAGGCCATTTGGCCCATCAGGTCTAGTCCACTATTCAATCATGGCTGATTTATCTTTCCCTCTGAACCCCATTCTGCAGCCTTTTCCCCATAAACCCTGACACCTTTACTACTGCTGTAATGCTGAAGCTTTATAAGGCACTGGGTCTAACCACAGCTCGGGTATTGTGAGCAGTTTTGTGCCCCATATCTGAGGAAGGGTGTTGGTGTTGAAGAGGGTTCAGAAGAGGTTTATGAGAAATCCCCGGAATGATTGGGTTAACATATGATAAGCGTTTGATGGCACTGGGCCTGTACTCGCTGGAGTGTAGAAGAATGAGGGGGAAACTTCATTAGTGGGAGAGTCTTGAACCAGAAGCCTTAGAATAAATGGAGATGGGGAGGAATTTCTTTAGTCACAGTGTGGTGAATCTGTGGAATTTATTGCCGCAGATAACTGTAGCGGCCAAGTCAATTGATATGTTTAAGGCGAAGATTGACAGATTCTTGATTAATGCGGGTGTCAGGGGGTATGGGGAGAAGGCAGGAGAATGAGGTTGAGAGGGAATTCAAGATTCAAGAGATTCAAGATTCAAGATAGCTTTATTTGTCATCCAATATTGGACGAAATTCAGTCACCCACAGTCCAACAATAAAAGCATTAAATAAGCATTAAAATTACACAACCCCAAAAAACCCCCAAAACACAGTCCAACAATAAAAGCATTCTTAGCCATGATATCTCAGCCAGGAAGAAGGGTCTTGACCCGGAACGTCAGGGTCTCGACCTGAAACGTCACCCATTCCTTGTCTCCAGAGATGTTGTCTGTCCCGCTGAGTTACTCCAGCATTTTGTGTTTATTCTCAGCCATGAGTAGACTTGATTGAATAATGACCTCATTTTGCTCCTATTACTTATTAACACATCCCAAAGTGCAGGTGTGTAAGTTAATTGCCCTCTGTAAATTGCCCTTAATGTGTAGGGAGTGGATGAGAAAGTGGGATACCATAGAACTAATGCGAACAGTGGGTAATTGATGGTTGGGATGGAATCAAAGGGCCTCTTCCCACGCTGTATCGCTAA